>NC_073696.1:136510206-136655899 GCF_029784165.1 Wyeomyia smithii
GATAGGGAAAATATTGCGCAAGATTGTCATATAATAATTTAAATTTGTTTTCGATACTAAACTAGTTAAAAGTTGTGTTAAAAGTCGTGCACATTCAACCAATCACAAGCTCGCTTCTCCTTTGCTCGCGGATGGATTTTTGCTTTGGGCTATATAATAGCTTGCGTCGTCTCATAGCAGTCATCAGTTAACAAGTGGAAGGCCACTAGAACGGTCCTGAATAACCAGCGGTGGCTGATTCCAGTGGCGAAACTGAGCTGCAGCAGAACCAGAGCGGTGGTATCAGGCAGCAGCGGCGGAGGTAGTGGGCAGCTGCATTTCTTCATTCAGTTCAGTTCCCCTTCGATCTGAGTTGGTCGCCACCAGCGGTAATCCAAATCAGATTTCGTTGGGTGAAAACAGCCAGAAACTGCACGAGCCAGCACCGCCACTAGGAAAGCCATTTAGTGTGTGTGCAGTGTGCACATATAGCGTATGTGCATTTGCATAGCTATGACATTTGCGATGATTGGGATGATAGCTAACCAACCTATGTGTATCGATAGCTAGAGCTGTTGCGTGTGTATGGCTAGCTATAGCGTGTGTAAGGCATGTGTAGCATATTATGGCTATTGCGTGTATATCTTCAGCGTATGTACGGATAGTTATAGCGTGTGTGTGGATAGCTGCTGCATATGTAATGATTAGTTTTAGCGTATGTATAGATAGTAATAGCACTTGGTTGGATAGCTTATGCTCGTGTATCCAGCTTTTTACGCACCATAATGGCGGGTGCTATAATGCGCGTTCGTGATTTGTGAACCTCTCTGCTTACGTCAGATTCGTGATTTCTACAGTTTTGGCCACATTATTGTTGCCAGATTAATTGTTTTTCTTGCGAAACACATGAAGAGTCAAACTGACGTAAGCAGAGTTGTCAAAAGGGTAGGTAACATATTACGAATTTTTCATTATAGCGTACGCCATTATGGTGCGTAAAAAGCTGGATAGATAGTTGTATCGGATGTATGGATAGGAATAGCGTGTGTATGGATAGCTTTAGCATGTGTGTATAAAAGACTATAGCTACTGCGTGTGTATGAATAGTTTTAACGTGTGTATAGATAGTTATAGCATATGTGTGGATAACTACAGCGAGTGGTTATCGAAGATTATTATTGTCATTAAAAATATTAAAACGTCTTAACGAACACAGTTGTGAATTTGATTTTACAGCAGCGATTTTCACTTCTTCAGCCAGTCTTTATTCATCAAGAAAATATTACTGCCTATGAATGATCAACACTTATTTACTAGAAATTTCATTTAAATCAAAACAGGTTCTTTTGAGTATCATAAATTATTGGTAAAAAGAATTGCAAGTTTTCTCAATGAGCATTCATTAAATTTTCGTTTTTGTTTCTCGGTGCGCGGTTTTGATTTTGTTTCTCGCACACAGAGAAAGAAACAAACTTGTCACTATCGTGAAAAATAACAAAACAATTAGAAATGCTCTAAATCACAATTGAAGAAGTTAAGATATTTTGCTGTCACTCGCCAAAACCTTTATTACAACTACCGAAAAACGTGTAATTGAGCTCTTGCTATATTAAGTTAGGGGCCATCCACATACCACGTGGACAGATTTTTAACGATTTTGACCCCCCCCCCCCCTTTTCCCCTCCGTGGACAACTGCTCATATAAATTCTAAAGAAAATGTATGGACCATTGACATTCGCCAAACCACCCCTAACCTAGCATGAGTTTTATCGATTTAATGTCAAACAATTTTTAAATTTAAAATTTTCGTTTGAATCGTTCTGGGCTCCAATTTCAACTATTTTCGTTAGGTTTGCTTTTTGCTTAGACAGGAAAATTTTATCAATTCGCTAAATTAAATGATTGTCTTGGTAGTGCAGCTACGAACAAGGGTTTGATTCGAATATGTACGAAATGACAGCGATTAAATAAGAGAGATCCATTTTTTTAGTATATATTATTATTTATAACGTTTTAACGTCTCAGCATTCAGAAATGCACTGTTAGATAAAATTGCAGCAAATACTAGAGTTGCAATTCTCTCTATTATTTGTTTTAACGGAATATAAGAATACCGTAGTCCAACGTCATGCGGTCGTGTCTTGAATACCACCCTCCTACTTTTTTTTTATTTCAACTTGCGCTCTAGAAAGTTTCTAAACTTTCAGACTGTCGTGGTTTATCGTTACTAGATTTCTGTTTTTCTCGTTTATCAGCGCTCAGTTTTAAAAATAAATGTTACAATTTTGTCTTTCACTCACAATAATCAAATATTGAAAAAAAAACCATACAAAAACATAGTTCACAAAAACAAAAGCCTGTGTTAATGCTTGTATAAATTATCAAACAGATATGTTTAATAAAACAGATAGGTTTAATAAACTTCAATCGATTAGCTTTCTAAACTGTAGCAAAGCCTAAATATGGCAAAAATTGCATGTTTTGTTTTTCTTTGCCACTAAATTTTTTAGATTTCAGCTCCTAAATTTATTATGATGATCTTTTTATCATTTGAAACTTCCCAAAAATATCTAATAGCTAACTTGGGAAAATAAAAATTACTATCAGTGTGCTAATGCAATTGGTTCCATTTTTTCAACGAGCAAAAATCTTGAAAATATCAAAAGTATTTTTTCAATGATCAAGGGGACTATAAATTTGTTTCTTGAAATCTTCGAAACTATTTACTTTATCATCGGTCATTTTCGTATGCGAACGTTTGGATTATTGCTTGAAATTTACAATTGATTTTGATGTCTAACATCTTGTTTTTGGAAAATCATTTTTCGCGTTAAGGTGGCTTTTGACGCGGGGAATACCCGACGCGTGGAACAAACATGGGGAGTCCTGAATTAACATTAATTCCGAAACTTTTCGAAATACTTCAAAAGTGAGTAAACAACGAATTCTGGAAATTACGCGTTTTTTACTCGAATTTCCCAGGAATGTCGTTATTTTACGCGATATATTTTTAATGGATTTTGTTATTATTTGTCTGATTTTCATGTTCATTTGTAAATGAAATAGCACTTCTTTTTATTTTTTTCGAAAGAATTAAGCAGTCATGATCAAATTTTTCAATAATTGACATTTTTCTAAGTGGATTTCAGAATTTTCTCGCTGATTTTGAAATTTACGCGTTTCTATGGGCAAAAGACATCATTTTGTGCTATTGGTTCAAATTTTGAAACACGACCAATTTTTTTTCACTACGATCAAACAAACCGTTTTTGCCAAAACGATTTGTTTGATCGTAGTGACGTCTTCGGCAAAGTTGTAGATAATATTTTTTGTTTCCGAAGAAACTGCACACCCTGAAAAAAGCTTTTTTTTTCTAAAAATAGTTCAGAAAAATTAGAAACTAATTAGAGTGCTCTATTGGTGATTTAAAATATTTTTACAGCTAAAACATTTTCATTGATTGGCATAGTCTTGTGCAAAATTGTAGATAACAATTTTGTCCTTTCAAATATAATAATAAAAAAATCACAGGAGGGTTGTGTGCAAAGCCTCGACCGCAAGGTTGAAGTAGAATACTTTTACAAGAAAAATAACACGGCTGCTTGCATGTCAATCGTTTTTACTAGTAAATAAACGTTGACTAATCAGATTAATCGAATTTTGCGCTAAGTTGCTTGTCATGGTTGGGACTTGACAATTTTTAAATTTTGAGATAATGAAATTTTTTCGGATGTCTTGCTTATGACTGAAAGAAAAGATAATTCAGCACGTTCTGAGACACGGAGATAAAGTAAAATTTATAACTTTTACAAATTTAAAAATGTAAATGAACTCAAGAGAAAACATTAACTCTTCAATCATCAGGTTTTTATTTCATCCTGAGTGAAAAGCTTATTTAACATTCAAAACTAGACGGCTCATGTGTTGTCAAAATGAGTCAACTTTTCATTGAATGCATTTACTAGTGCCCTCTATCGCACAGAGACTGCATTTCACTAAAGTGCCTCACTGCATCAGCTGCTATCGATGCTGATACCTGCTGCAACTGCTACGCTTTCCGTAGCCGTGCCACAGTTGTAACCAGGGATGCCACATATACTGTATTTTTCTGTATTTTACAGATTTTTGAACTGAAAAAGCAATACAGAATCTGTATTACAGAATTACAGAATATTGCCAAAAATACAGATTTTACAGATTTTCTTGTTATGAGCATGAGTATGATTTACCGCCCGCGGTTGCTACTCCGTTATTGCCAGATCAGCTGTAATTACACAGAGAACCAACAGATGATGCTTGGGACCAACATGCATCCTCAATGTGTAAAATCTGGTGACCTTAATCTTTATTTTAGGCAATACTAGCGCCGGCCGCATCCTATATAATGCAGGTCAAAGAAGGAATTTGTATAGGAAAATGTTGACGTGATACTCGCTTATTGGAAGCCGAGAACACCTCTGCACTTCCACGAGAAATCACTGGGATGTTGGAGAAAGGGCAAGGTACACAGCAGGGTTCGTTTTGGTAAACGATGCGCTGGTATCGGGTCGGGTTCTTTAGAACAAGTATCGCGCGAACAAGTTAATTATATCCGCCATGATATTCATAATGCGATTCGAACTTATTCAGTTTTACAATGTAACAATGATCAAATTGGGACAACTTGAAATGATATGATATCTCCTCGTAAGGTGATCCTCTTAACACCGAAATCTATTGCGCGTTGTTGATCTATCTGCAGATAATTCGACCTCATGAAGGTATCGACGCGGAGTCACTAGGGGTTCGGTCAACCGGGCATTTTCTACCTAATTGATCGACCAACTACGTTTCTCGTACACACTTTGTCTGCTCTAAAAACAAAGATACGATTCCGCGAAAAACACACCTGAAAAACAGAATATAACAATGTTGGGCGCTTATTACGAAAACTAACCATGAGTATATTCCTTGCCAAACATCGCGATCCTCTGCGTACGACGCACGCGATGGATTTTACAGATTTTTTTGTTATACCAATGAACTGAAATCAATTTTAAAGGTAGAATTCGATTCGATTTGCAAAGTTTTGTAAAAAAAACAACATCAGGATTATGTAGGTATCGATAAAGAAGAAATGGAATGTGACTTGAACGAAGCCCGAAAACGAACGTTTCGAAATATTTGTCAGGATTCTTATTCGAAATTCGTAAAACAAATTGCAAAGAGGAGCGATTTCACCGATCCTGTTATAAAAATGGCAGCTTTAAGTAATCTTAAATCGTTCGTGAAATTGGAAAATTTAAATGATGCGATAATTCCCCAAATTCGTAACAATAACTGACTGACAAGGGCTGTCTAACGAATTTCGCACGCTTGAAAAAAAAAAGTTTTTTGACCGGAACAAATGACTTAACTTGGTCTGAGCTGTTGAACACCATTAGGCGGGATGGTAATTTCAAGTTTCTATTACAGATCATTTGTGAGAATTTTTTATATAAATCTACACTCTTCGGTTTGTTTAGAACGCATACTTTTAATATATAATTGAAACCAGAAATTGCATGGCCCCTAAGCTAATGATCTTAATTTAAAAAGCTGAAAGCTACGTTGCAGAACAAGAAGGAGGTTCTAATATCAAATTACCGAAAACTTTAAAAAATAAATTTAACAAAAACCTGTATGAACATCATGTAGAGAAGAATGAATTTGTTTGAATATGTTCTGCAAGTAAATTTTTTCCATCCAAGATTCTGAGTTTGCTCAATACAGATTTTAAATACAGATTTTTTGGCCCGAGATACAGATATACAGATATTTTCAAAGAAAAATACAGATATAAATGTGGCAACCCTGGTTGTAACCGCTATACGCTGCCATTGGTATCAGCTGTTCCTGCATCAGCTTGCCCAGCTGCTATCGATGCTAAATCCGCTGCAACCAGTGTGCTATCCATTGCTATGCCACAGCTTTGGCCGCTATCCGCTATCGCTGGTATCCACTGCACTGCTACTGCTGCTGTTAAGGGAGGACGACTGATGTTGTCGCTGTCTAGAACTATTATGAGCAGCTTCGGCTGAAACAGGCTCTTATATAGTCTAAATAACATGTTTTAAATTGCAAGGTGTATGATTCTGTCGACCGTGCTTGGGAAGCAATTATATAACGACCAATCAGAGGTCGAATTTTCCGTTTTGACAAGGCTTGACTATTTTCAATAGTGCAATAGTTTGAATAATAAAATTACAATTATCTTCATTTGGGAAGAATCTTAGAAGATTTTCCAATCTATTGCTGCAAGAACGAAGGAAATCCATCGAAAGCTAACCGATTTATTAGCATTTGAAATTGGACATATTTTTCACTTTTTTCGGTTTTAGATTTTCATTTCACATCCCTATGTAGCCGAACTTCCTGAGAGAAGTATTCTACTTAAAAAAATCCTAAATTTCATAGCATCTAACCGATTTTAGTGTTTAGGTAATCCTTTGTCTTTTTATAAAAAAATGATCTTTTGTAGGTAGTTATTTTTAATTTTTTTACCTCTTTAAAAAAAGTTATTCATAGTTATTTTTCTCGAAAAGACAAAACTGTTATCTACAAATTTACCAAAGACGTCATACCGATAAAAAAAACCGTTCAAATGGCTTTAAAAATATTTGTAATCACCAATACTTCCCAAAATAGTATTTTCAAATAGCTCCCTAAAAATGAGTCGTGTTCCAAGAAATTATACCAATAGCACAAAATAACATCTTTTGCCCATAGAAACATTTATGCTAATTTTCAGCCAAATAAAAATGGTCGATTAAATTGGTTGCCCGTTTTTTGTGGAATTGCAAAAAAATACAGTCACCTATCAGTGAAGGTAAAGTATGCGTTCATCATTTTTACGCTACTGCTACTGCTCGCGACACGCAAGTCACACTTTTCGAGTGATTATCTCGAAACGATTTTATTTCATCAAGTGTGGTTGTTGTGAGCACAGTTTCTGAAGAACCGTCAACCCGATCAGCCTGAATGTTGGCTGGTTTGTTTATAACAATAATAGTCTGCTCGCGAACGAAAGAATTTTAACTTCAACTATTTTTTTTTCTACTACAAAAACCAAAATTTTTGACGTTTTACCTGAAACTTAAAAAAATACGATCACCATTTTTGTTAAGGGGTAATATGTATTTACCAAATGCTCAATAAAACAAAGCTTTTTTCATTTATTTTTTTACAGGACATTTGAGATGTCAGGTATATAAATAATATTTCATTGGATTGAGCGACTCTTGCAGAATAGAAAGAATATTTTTTATTGCTATTTTTGTAACAAAATGGCGGCTGTGCAGCGAATGCCGTGAACCGTTTTTTTTAAGTTGTTCCGCGGCGAGCAGTAGAAGTCGTGCCCAACTCCACCTATAACCAAAACAAATTTTTTTTCATTATCTACATAAGTGTCGCTAGTGAAGTACACATGATTATATTTTTATGATTTTTTTTCGCAAAATGGCACCGTTTTAAAAAAAAAAGTCCTGTTTTGACAAAAAAATCTACTTTGATTGTTTATAACTTTAGTTGTTGTTAATCAATCGCTAAAATCGTGTGTACTTCACTAGATAATCTAATGAAGAAGCTACAGTTAAAATTTCAAGTCAATCGGATATAAACTTTTGCAGTTCTACTGCAGGCCGATTTTGAAAACATGGTTTTGAGAAAAACGCGTTCAAAGTTTCAAATTGCTATAAATCTTAAGAATCGCAACAGTAAAGCCCCTAATAATTTTTTAACCTTCATTGTGCATATAATCTACATGTACGGTTGAAACGCATCCTAGATGTATAGCTGCAAGCGGCGGTAATCTATCCGGATGTAAATGGTGGCCGTCTGCTAGATTCAAAAACGATTCATCAGTCCTGGTATCGGCGATGCTGCTTGTAAAAACTGTACGATGATTAATACTTCGTCCTTTTACTGTACACTTAGGACAACCATCAAGTGCATTAGCTGCCTTAATATCCATTACGAATGATTTTGCTTGTGCACCCATAATAAACGCAGACACACTGAAAGTTATCTGCTTGTTTTTATAGTCGAAACCATCCCGTAGTAGTATCTTCAACTCACCAACAAATTCCCTCATGTATTCGTGAAGGTCCTTCGGTTTTCCGCTTCCATGATAAACAGCAACTGGTAGTACGTCGGGGTACGATGTAGTCTTCACAAGAATCGGCCAAAATGAGCTACGGGAGCTTTTCGTTAACGGAATCCCGTCGATCCCGAACTGTAGCTTATAATGTTTGTCGGCCCCTTCTTCTGTGTCTTCTGGATGATGTTTCAAAATATTTTCCAGCATATTTTTTATGCCAAAATAACAATACTCTCCATCGCCCATTTTTTGTTGTTGTTACGTCAGGAAGCTTAGCAGAAACTTTAAGAGATTTTATGTTCCGTGGAAATTGCGGAAAGTGGTGGTCTTTGAACCATCCAAGTAAGTCATCAGTTGCCGTTTCCGAAATATTGTACTTCACGTGCCATTTCAAAATTTGCTGGCCCACATCGGAAACATCATCTATGTTACACACTGGATCCGCTTCGTCATCACTGTTGTCACGCACATAACTATCACTTTCCAATTGCTCAAAAATTTCCTCTAAATTATCCAAGCTTTCTTGATTTATCACAAAGCTGCTTGACGCTTCTAACACCGCGACATCTTGCCGTTCTTGCATATCCACAGGTGCTATTGCACCCTCGTTCATCGGGGATCTATCTCGATGTACTCCATGAAGTCGATAAATTCGTTCCACTTCCCTGTGATCGCGACGATTTTCTGTTGATCTGGACATTTTGAAGAATGGCGTTTTACGTAACTTTGGTTCTAGTTCTTTTCGTCGTAATGTACAACAACACACTGAATATTTTTTCTTGTACGATTGTAGCTTTTATGTTACCTCATTAAGAAGGTAAACAATGAGTACAATCTATTTGGTAGGTGCACAATTGGAACAACAAGAAAGGCGATATTTAACAAAGTGAAGGTATAGGTAATTCACCGAAAATAATCAGCCATCTCCATAACGTAGGTATAGGCAATTATTTTTAAGATACCTACGGCAAAAGTTACATGCGGATAGCAATAATAGTGTAAATCCAGGTCCAGCGGCTTGATGTAGGCTTCGCAGACAGAACGATTCAGCTCGATTTTATAAAGATCATTTTCGCTTTTGGTAATTTTAACTGACTTATTTGAAATATCACGTAGACTGTTTATGATGTTGAGACTACTTCTGCTGCTGGGAAAACTCTTGCTGCTGGGACAACTGTTGCTGCTGGGACTGCTGCCGACCATGAATTGTTGCCTCCAGGCAGTTCCGTGGAAACTCTAGGCACAACTGTTAAAGCATGGTCTAACTATCAACTGGAAGGTTAGAAAGGTTCAAGGATCAGGCAGCTCAGACGGTGCAGCAGCGGAAAGCCATTCAAGTTAGATGTCAGTGTCAGTTTGAGAAGAGTGCTATGTATTTATGTTTTAATTTACTTCTCAGGACAATTCAGCGGTTGCGACACCGATCGGGCAAGCACGTCTACACAATAGAAAATACACATGTTTTGTCGTTATCACAGAAATAATATAATTGAATAAACAAACATAACAAATTCAATTCATTTATTGATGATTTTGAATGATAAAATTATCCGATAAACAAAAGAATAATCAAACTCAATTTATTGTAAAATTTTCTTACATGCAACAATACCATTCCAACAATCTAGCAAACGATGCTGCTCATCTAAAATTTGTGCTCTCTGGTCAGCGATTGACGCGTTGTGGTTATGACTATCCGAACGGTACCTTACAAAAGCGTCGCACGATAATAATTCATTTATACGACGGCAATCCGGCACTTTGCACGGCGATTTGATGTGAATAGACGGTTCGAATAATACGTTCGAAATAGCGCTGTATTAATATTCAGAGACACCTCACCACTTCGATGGTCGCGCCTGGAAATGCGAATGGCCTACGTAATTGAATCAAAGCGGATTTTTTATGAAATATAAACTGGAACTAGCTGTTGAACACCTGAAACTCGCAGGGCTAGTGACTAGCTGTAGGCTTTGCAGACAAAACATTGAAGGGAAATTTGGCAAGATTATTTTGGCTCTTGTTTAATCTCAACTAATTTTTTTGAAACTTGCATGTAAAACTATAAAATTTCTGTGATGTTTGAAAAAGAAGAATGAATAAATAATTAAAATCATCCTTATTCTCCTTATTCATGAACTCAAACACCTGCAACTGTGATATTGATACACGCTTTTTAATTATCCGAAAATGAAAATATTAATTAAACCTTCAATTAATCAAGAACAATCAATTATTTCTAGTACACTCGCGGTAGTTCAAAACCGATTCATTACATAACATCAATAATATCAATATCAAAAACTAATTGAACGTTCCCGGGTATGCTTGGGATTGATTCAAAATTAAGAATCACATTTTTTATAGGGTGGATGATCCAATAGTTGTGGTAGTACCAATAGTTGCGGCATTGCTTTTAAATTCATCGTTTAAACTAATTAGAACCGAATTGCTTATGCTACATGTTGAAGAAATAATAGATTAATCATAAGTACATATGTTACTACAACAATATATACTGAAAATATCCAAATTACTGACCACTCACTACCCATTTTCTTATTTTGTCCACGATTGTTTTAAGATATGTGTGTGGTTTTAGTACGATTTTTACGCATATAATTATTTTCCCAGATAACAGTTTATTATGGAAACTGTTGCACAGGTGAAGTTCGTTAATAGATGATCATATTATTTATAAATTACTTCCTCCACTATTGGATCACAGGATACACTATGCTCTTATAGTTGCGGTATGTTTCGCAATTCTGATTTACGTTTATCAGAACATATGTATGTGGGACTACTTGTGTATATTAGGGACAAGCAGGTACTAGGGGACATACCTAAATGATGTAACTTATTACTATTCAATTTTTGAACCCCACCTTCCCCTGCCACCGTGTATTCACCGATACTTCATACATGATCGGCCACAAAAGCTATCGCTCTCACCCCTAAAATGCTGTATTATGCATTTATGACCTCTTAATCGATGCTTACACACTGCTTTTGGTCTTGTAATTCTTTTAACGAACCTTTTACAGCTTCAGTCGCTCTTTTAGTAAACACTAACGTCAAAAATGTAAGGGCAAACATGGTACGAAGCAGAGATAATAGACTCTAACTTCCAGTGTTGAGAAGTCACCATTTGTGAAAAAAAATTCTTCTGAATATTTCAAAATGAGTGCCATTGGTCTTTCTCTTCAGCCAATTTCAGCCCTTTTCAAATGTTAGTCTAAAGACATTTTATAAAAAGTATGCAAAATTTGTTTTATTTTAATAAAACCTACACCCTCACTGAATTTTGCCAACATCTGACCAAATTGGCGCAAAATCCGTCTCTTAGTTAACTTCGTGCATTTTTGTATTTACTTTCAAACCGACTTGTCAACCTATTAAAAACAATATGATAAATAGTAAAACAATCAAAAACCACTTCATGCGAGGCAAATACCTTCATTTAACCAAGCAAACACGAATGTTTTATAAACCGCAACTACAGGAACACCCATTCACAACTATAGGAACTCTACCGCAACTATTGGAACAAAAGCGTACAACTAATTTTAGTTAATTTAACCCCCCAAAACGGGTTCAAAGTCAATTTTAAGGTGCAAAATTATCAAATAGAACCCATTTCAACAGAAAATAGTGAAACGGACCAGCTAGATTCGTTTTTCTTAGCCAAAACATGGCTAAACATGCATAACTCGTGCTTAGCTCCTCCACTATTGGGTCATTTACCCTATATCCCTGCCGCATTAGCACAACTCCCTTCAGAAATATTACGTCAGATTTCACCTCTGATAGTTCATCGTCATTTTAAATGCAACATCAATTTTCTTAAAACATACAGAGCTGAAATTCTCATATTCAATTTCATTTTGCGATGTTCTACAGTAACTGGTCATTTTGGACTTCAAAAAGACGTCTGGGGTTTCACTTTTGAAGGTATTGGAAATATTGGCCAAATACCACTTTAGGCTATATTCCTGACACCGGAGTCGTCATCTTGGAGTTCGAAATTGCTATTGGGAATAATTTCTGGCCTCTGGGCATAATCTTGTTTCTGAAAATATTAAGATTGGATTGTATTTGACCACCTTGAGGTGTTCGCCGGAAACAGGAATTTTTTTTTTTTTTTTTTTTTTTTTTTTGACACGGCACGATACAATTTATGTTTAACTGAGCCAAGTACATTTTTTTTTAAATTCTAAATTAGCAGGGAAAAGAGGGAGGCCTTTTCTTTATTCTCGCGGCCGACTACGAGCTAGTGGGGATTTAGGGTGAGAGGAGGGGAGTTACAATTTTGATTTTAACTATATTGAGTTATACGATTTATTTATTTGTACATGGCTAAGCAGTGATGTTCTTTTTGAGCAGTTTGGACTGAGGTGTCTGCGTGAACATAAAGAAGCCGAGTCTTCTTTTGAGTGTCTCCAGCTTAGTGTATCATCTTCTTTCAGCGTGTAGCGGGAATGGTAATCTAACAAATAGATAGAAGAGTTTCATATTTTAATACCAGCGTGTTTTATGAACACGTATAGCTGTGTCATGTACTGGAGATCACCGCTTCCCAGAATGTCTCTAACGGGTACGTTCGGTTGTTTTGCTCGGGCCCGAAGGGAATCTATAAGCTCAGACCTAACACCACAGTATTCGGTACACGACCAAACAACATGCTCGATGTCATGGTAGCCATCGCCACAAACGCAGTGATTACTGTCTACAAGCCCTATACGAAAGAGATGCGTGTTTAACGTATAGTGATTGGACATAAGTCTGGACATCACGCGAATGAAGTCCCGACCTACATCCAACCCCTTGAACCATGCTTTCGTCGATACCTTAGGAAAAATAGAATGTAGCCACCGTCCCAGGTCATCTGAGTTCCATGATGATTGCCAACTGTTGAGTGTTCTCTGACGCAAAATGCTATAAAATTCATCATAAGCAATTGGTCTTTCATAAATATCGCCGTCAATAGCACCCACCTTAGCTAAAGAGTCAGCCTTTTCGTTACCCGGAATCGAGCAATGAGAAGGGACCCACGCTAAGGTAACCCGGTAATTTTTATCTGTTAAAGCACTTAAAAACCGCCGTATTTTCCCCAGGAAATACGGGGTGTGCTTCACAGGCTTCATTGATCGCAGAGCCTCAATGGCACTGAGACTATCTGTGAAGATGAAGTAGTGGTCTATGGGTAGGGTTTCGATGATTCCAAGAGAGTACTGAATAGCAGCAAGTTCTGCGACGTACACGGAAGCAGGAGCATCGAGTTTGTAGGAGGCGGTAAAATTTTCGTGGAAAACACCGAAGCCAGTGGACTCATCTAGATTAGATCCATCAGTGAAAAACCTTTTATCATAACTAACATGTTTAAACTTATTGGAAAAAATCTTAGGGATCTCTTGGGGTCGCAATTGATCCGGGATACCAGAAATGTCTTGTTTCATGGTGGTGTCGAAGAATATAGCATTATTAGAAGTAGCTAAAAGTGCGACATTGGAGGAATCGTACGAAGAAGGATTAATATCTTGAGCCATATAGTCAAAATATAAAGTCATAAATCTGGATTGAGATTGAAGGTCGACCAACCTCTCGAAATTTTCAATTACTAATGGGTTCATAACTAAGCATCGAATTAGCAACCGGTAAGAGAGATTCCAAAAACGATGTTTCAACGGAAGAATACCCGCTAACACTTCAAGACTCATCGTATGGGTCGACTGCATGCAACCCAAGGCAATACGCAAACAACGATATTGTATTCTCTCTAATTTTATAATGTGCATGTTCGCGGCGTGACAATATCGTTGTTTGGTATAACCTTAGAAGGTCTCCTGGGAGGAAACAGGAAATAACCATCACAAAATTAAATGTGGCTGCTGATTTAAAGAGTTGTTTTCTTTTTTTAGACCATTTAGAGTTGTTTTCTTTTTTTATTTTTCTTAAGTTTAGGTCCAATAATCTGCAAGATCTATCACGATTGCTACAATATTTGTAGTTACGTATAAAGCTGCATGTGTCTGACATTGGCGGCACACATTTATTTGTCATATAAAAACAATGACTGGCGTTATTACATTTTTTTACCTTATCCTCAATGAGCATAACCGCATGAATTCGAAAATCCGCTTTAAAAAATTCGTGAAAAAAACGCGGAAAAAAACCTAATCGGTGCGTAAAATGTGGATATTCAAAAACATCACTTAGAGTGTGCATTTGAATCAAACGATTTGATGTGATTAAAATTTAACAATTTTGGGGCTACTAACATTCATGATTTTACATGTCTACGTAGTTTTCAGAATGATATATCATTTTTTATTTTCCAGATAAAGTTATTTGCAATATATTTTAATTTTCTTCATTCGTCAGATATCCTCAAATTCCATTCCTAAGCATTCCCGAACATTTTAATGTAAAAAAGCACTATATGTCTGCGCTTTGAATTTCGAGTGAGAGGCGAATTACGCATTGAATATCATCATTATGAATGTTTTATGTAGTAAATAATATCTCAATTTTTAGTAATCAGATACCTGCTGTTTCTCTTCAAATGTCTTTTCTAAACATCAACAAAAATTTTGTTGAAAAAAAATACACATCATCGCTTTGAACTTTGATTTAGATGTAGATTGAGCATTAAAAGTCATTAATCACAAAGCTACGTGAAACATGCGTGAAACATATTTCTCCTCTAATATCTTTCCGAACATTTTATGTAGCAAAAAAAAACACATCTCTATGAACTTTGATTTAAAGGAAAATTGAGCATAAAAAGACATGATTTCGCACGATAAACTCAGTTTTTAGTAAGGAAAATACCATAACTTTCCAAACATGTCCATCCGAAACAATAACAAACATTTTATTATAGAAAAAAAAAACATATTATCGCTTCAGATTTTGATTTAGAGGTAAATCAAGCATGTTTTTCGAAGTCTTGTGAATTATATCTTCAGTAATCATTTGATTATTATTACCTATTATTTCTTCTTAAATGTATCGTCTGAATATCAATATAAAAAAATATATGCCATCGCTTTGAATTTCGAATTATAGGGTGAACGTTGAAGGTTGAACAAAAATAAGTCAGGTTTTATTAATGTTTTACGTTATGTGAATGATATCAAAATTTTTTATAATAAAAAACCGTAACTGTTTCACATATACATTGCTTCGACTTCTACGAATATTTTCTTGCGATAAAACTTTCATGCCACTGCTTACTTTTTTGATTGGGACGATTTAAAATCATGGTGCATACAATATCGCTCCCTTATTTTTGGGGCTAATAACGGTTTAGATCAACTAGATGAGTTGAGAGAATTCGTTATCGATATTGTTTTCCGTCCCCCAGTGCTGAGTCGAGAAAATTTCCAGCTCGGAAAGTTCCTCGACTCGATCGGAAATCGAACCCGATATCACAACCGCGTGGGAAAGCTAGCCGACCGACATCGCTAATCACAGAGCCAAGGGGACCACAATCATCATGGTGCTTATTGTGTACCTTAGAAACGGCGGAAAGAGTATCAATAAGATTTGCGTTACATAATTCTTTTTTTTATATAGTAGATAAAAATAAATAATCATGCACCATCCTATAAATATATTGCTTCGAACTCTACAAATATTTTCTTGCAATAAAACGTACATGACACCGCTTACTTTCTTGATTGAAAACGATTTAAGATGATGGTGCTTATTGTGCACCTCAGTAACGGCGGGAATAATATCAATAAAAACTGCGTTACGTAAATTTATTTTTATAAAGTGGATAAAAATAATTAATCATGCACCATCCTATCAATAAAGCGTTGTAATCCAATGTTGCGCTATCAAAATAATCAAAATAAAGCAACCTGCACATCGCCATTGTTGCATCGCACACAATGAAGTTTGAATCGCACAGCCCCGCCACCACGTTTTACGTTATGTGAACGATATCACAATTTTTATTATTAAGAAACCCTATATGTTTCATAAATATATTGCTTCGAACTCTACAAATATTTTCTTGCAATAAAACGTACATGTCATCGCTTACTTTTTTGAGTTAGAACGATTTAAAATGATGGTGGTTATTGTGCACCTCAGGGACGGTGAGAATAATATAAATAAGATCTGCGTTAAGGGATTTAATTTTCATGTAGTAGATAAAAATTAATAATCATGATCCATCCTATAAATGAAGCACTCTAATCTAATGCTGCGCTATCAAAATAATCAAAATAAGAACCTGCACCCCGCCGTTGCTGGATCGCACACAATGAAATGTAAATCGCACAGCCCCGTCGCCACGTTTAACGTTATTTGAATGATATCACAATTTTAGGTATTAAAAAACCCTAACTGTTTCACGAATATATTGCTTCGACCTCTACGAATATTTTCTTGCAATAAAACGTACATGTCACTGCTTACTTTCTTGATTTAGAACGATTTGAAACGATGGTGCTTATTGTGCACCTCAGAAACGGCGGCAATAATATCAATAAAATCTGCGTTACGTAAATTAATTTTTATATAGTAGATAAAAATAATTAATCATGCACCATCCTATAAATGAAGCGCTCTAAACCAAAACTGCGCTATCAAAATAATCAAAACAAAGCAACCTGCACACCGCCGTTACTACATCGCACACCACTAGGTATAAATTGCACAGCCCCGTCGCCACGTTTTACATTATGTGAATAATATCAATTATGTATTAAGAAACCCTAAATGTTTCACAAATATATTGCTTCGAACTTCACAAATATTTTCTTGCAATAAAACGTACATGTCACCGCTTACTTTCTTGATTTAAAACGATTTAAAATAATGGTGCTTATTGTGCGCCTCAGTAACGGCGGGAATAATATCAATGAAATCTGCGTTACTTAAATCCATTTTTATATAGTGGATAAAAATAATTAATCATGCACCATCCTAAAATAAATGAAGCGCTCTAATCCAAAACCGCGCTATCAAAATATTCAAAACAAAGCAACCTGCACACCGCCGTTGCTGCGTCGCATACAATGAAGATTGAATCGCACACCCGCCATCGTGATCTCGTTGCGGCAGGAGAAGTTTGGTTGTGTTTGCTTTGACCAAGTCCGCATGCCAGCCGCACCGGACTTGCTTCAAAACAAACACAACTAAACTTCCCTCTCGCCCGCGACGCACGAAGCCGAATGGACCCCTAGGAGCGAATGAACCCTGGTCCGCAATCTCCGACATTTTTGTTGCATTTGAGCACGACATTGGACCGATGTTGAGCGAAATGTCGACCCGTTGTAGGACCAATCTATCGGAGAATCGGACGCGAATTAGGGTTGTTGATATTTTATCGATATTTGATATTATCGATATTTGCTCGTCACAATATCAATATTTTTGACCGATATTGGCGCATTTGATATTATCGATGTTTCGATATTGCTGTCCGATATTCTCGGTTGCCATCAGGGGAGTGCTGCCGGCAAAATTTTGCCTACCGATCATAAATTCATCATGGCATCAAAATTAAATTTAAAATGCTTACACACAATATAAGATATTCATTGAAAGTGCACATTATACTGAAAACAAACGTTAAGCAGGGTGACACTCAAAACTCGAAATTAAATTCCCGGGTTTTTCCCGGTTCGTTCAAATATTTTTCCCGGTTATTTGTACTTCAGAATTCTGCATTTTTTCATACAGTTAAGGGTTAAAAAAGCGTGACTGTCGATTTACATCCCATTATCGAATTACATTCTAATATAGTCACTTTTTAAGCGTGTTCACGCTTATTATAATCCAGAGATATTGTTGCAGAAATTCGAAAAATGTGACGGACGTCATCTTTTTCAAGAGGATAACGTTTGCGGTAAAAAAAAATGGTACCCCGCCACGTCAAAAACGGACATCGTGCGGCACTTTGTAGACGCCTGGTATGCCCGTTCCGGCATCTACAATATCTTGACACAATTGGACAACGATCAAAGCATCGGAAGAAAGCTCAGTTCTGGACGGCCAACGACCCTGAACGGCAAGAAGCGTTTATCAAGAAATACCATAAGGGCGAAGACACGGTGTTCTGGCCAGATTTGGCGTCGGCCCACTACTCGAAGCGATCGTTGGAGGAGATGGAGAATTTCTGGGCATACTTGAAGCGCAAGATCTATTCCAACAATTTTGTCGCGAAAACGGAGGAGGAATTAATAAAAAACACAGAAAAAGCTTGAAAACATGCCTGCACGCAGGTTTTCGTCCGCCATGGCGAATGTTCCGGTTAACTGCCGGAAGGTTGCTCGCAGGGGCGTAGAATTTTTAAAACTTATAAACAACGCATATAATACTCATTACCGGGGACTCCTAGGCTAAATTAAGTTTGTAGGAACCGTTTTTACCTCAACCACCGAAGATTCAATATATAAAAGAATTACACTTAAACACATTAGCTTCAAGAGCACGGGCCGTGGCATTATTCTTTCTGGCTTCTTCATCTTGATCTGAATTCTCCTTCTTCTTTGTCTTCAACAATTCAATATATCGGCTATGTGAAACGCGAGCGTAATAGATTAACGACTTGGTGATATCAATTTCGTCTTCACCACCGGCACCCTGTACTGCATCGTACACCAATCGCTGGATCAAAATCTCCTTAATAAACACGGTCAAGTTAGGACGTTTCTTGCCTAAATCAGCTATCAGATCTCTACAGAAAGTATCAAGGCGTTTTTCACTACGGCGGTAGGAAGTCAGCAATGTCTCCGTCGAATGCATACCCAACAGTTGTGAGTATTCTTGGCGAAATCTGTCAACTACAGTTCCCGCGAGATTATCTTTGTGAACCATTTGCTCTAGGCAAAATTCGAGCCGTTTGACTGCTACTTCCGGGGAGCTTACCGTGGTTAATTAATTTTCAAGAGAAAGATGAATAAAAAAAAACTGATATAAGCACTGTGAGAAATGAGTTAAATATACTGGCAGCCGGGGTGAGATTGTGCCATCCAGCCCATGACCTGTCAGCCATCTGTTCCGGGTCAGAAGACCAGTCTTTCTTGGTCGTTTTCGAGAAAACTTATTCCAGGAATTTTAGTGATCGCCATGAGATAGCTGACAATCTCACCCCGGCTTGAAATATTCAGTGAAATTCCCGGTTGTTTTCCCGGCTCCAAACAATTCCAGGTTTTTTCCCGGTTTTCTCGGTTGGGTGGCCACCCTGGTTAAGGCTTGGTTTTCCATTGATAAATATATTTATTCGAAAATAGGTCAATAGAAATTAAAGGACGTTTACTCTATTTCAGCTATTTTAGGGCAAACCAACTAAAAAGTAGGTACCAGAATTGTTGGTATTAGAATCATTAAGTGCTAGATGGAAAATGTAAGCAGTTCGACAGAAATATGGTTGCCATATTTCTTTTTTATTGACAGCATGTATAGAGCGAATTTCCAGAAATTTGGGTGTGAAACTTCTCGGGGCAATAACCACCACATTAAACCGATCAAATGCGATGCCTTGGTGTTACATTGGGATGGCAGGATCGATGAATTTCAGTAAAGAATCGGTGTTACATAAGCGATAACATGAATGTTCAGGTAGGATGCTTCAGTAACTGACTGCTGATTAGTCAATGGATCAGTGACGATTAGGAGACGCGGCTCACGAAACGTCGGTTTAATCTGATTGGAAAATGCACCTTGCGTAAAGCGATCAGCAATCGGCCCGCTGTCCTAACGGACGAGATGAAATAGCAAACACTTCGCCGGAATATGCAATACTAAAGCAGGTATTAAACGACGAAAATATTTGCTATTTTTGGTACGATTTTTATTTGCACAAAATAAAATCTGTATTAAAAAATAGCAAATATTTGCTTCGTCTAATACCTGCTTAAGGTGAAACCTCATTGAATCCAAAAATGGCCGACTTCGAGTCACCACTTCGAATTTTCGAAAGCACAAGACTCGGAAACAGTTAATGCGTTCTCTGTGAAAATGTTATTTTATGTTTGCTGTGGTGAAGCAAACATAAAAAAGAATTTTCATAGGAAACGCAATGAGTATTTCCGAGTCTTGTGCTTTTGAAAATTCGAAGTGGTGACTCGAAGTCGGCCATTTTTGGATTTAATGAGGTTTCACCTTAAGGCATGAAACATGCTGAACACCAACGCGACCGATCGGGTGAGATTCTCGCCGTAGGTTAATGAACAACTCTACTCACGGCTGTTTGTTAACCTTCGGCAAGAATCTCGCCCGATCGCTCACGTCGGCGTTCAGCTTGTTTCAGGCCTAACTAAAATCCAAACAAAAAATATATGAAGGAAAATATCGATAAAATATCGATATCGACACGCAATATCGATTTCAATATCGATGCCGCTTTAATATCGATAAAACGAATATCGATATTTTATTTTCAATATCGACAACCCTAACGCGAATTGGTCCGACATCGGCCTGACAATTCTTACTGGGGCGGGTTGAACGAAATTCGCTCGAAACACACTATCTCTCGCATTGGTGTGTGCGCTGGACGCTCTATTTCTGTTTTTTCGTCTTTCTCTTTTGGCGTCGGGCATATTCTTTCGGATTTTTTTCTGTCTTTCTCGCTTTGGCGCAGACCTTATTCTCACCGATAGCAAACGTTGCGCAGAAGATGCACGATTTATTGCATTGGTGTGTGTGTTGAACTCTTTTTATTCTCATCGGTAGTAGCGCAAACAGTTTTTAATTTACATCAAGTTGTGATTAAAACTTACATTATTTCCCGCGCGTGTTTTGCGTGTTTTAAAAACAAAAAGAATGTCGCGGCGGTTTCAAAAGTGTCGAGAGTGTTTGTCCGGCTGCGGGCCAATAGTGCGTGTTTTTTCGGTGATAAATTTGCTGAAATGCAGCAATGTGGAAATATTTTTTTTTTTGTGAATGTAACCGTAAAACTTATAAAGGTGAAGTGCGGGTAACATTCGTGAGTGGTGTGAAAAATCCAGCCAATTTGAAACGGATTTGATCCGAATAAGATAAGATAAGTATGCTAGTTGGCGAGTGTGTTGTTTTGGTGAGGTGATTTGCAAGAAGAAGTGGTTGCTAGATATCCTTATTCGGTTATCTATGCATAGTATTGTTTGGTGGAAAAAATCGTCCTGCTGGTTAGGCGAATTCGTTTCTGGAAGAACAGGAATATCACCAGTTAGCGCCGGGGAAAAAATCTCCATCGAGAACGGAATTTTTCGATTTCTGCATCATTAATTAGTGCAATTTCACTTGCCAGGTAATGATTAAAAATCAATCGGTAATTCGTTTTTTTTATTTAATATTTACAGCAAAAAAACAACAAATAACAACATTGCATAATTTATGATAAGCTGTAAGAAAACAAAAGTTTATTCGCTTTGAAACATTAAAGAGTGCATTATTTAAATTCAGTGCACTTTGTGAGAAATGAAAATTTACAAAATAAATTGCCAAACATGCTTCGTTGTAGAATAAAACATTTGTCATTAAATTATCGAATCTGCTATTTTTTTTTACTTTTTGTAACATACTTTCTGCATTTCATAGACGTGGAGAAAGACGATTTAGAACATTTTTTTTTATCTAGCGAGTAGCAAGTGTTTGAATTTTTGTAATATAAACTTTACACAAAATGGCAATTGTCAACAGGCAATGCCAAAATTGGCATCATTCAATACAATTGGTTACCTTTATATTTTTGATTAGCTAAAAATCTTAAAAACATTGAAAGCATTTTTATGATTATCAAGTGGAATGTGATTTTGTTTCTTGAAATTTTTGAAACTATTTACTTGATAATCGGTCATTTTGAATGCATAAATATTACATTTATTGCTTGAAATCGAGAATTTATTTTGCTGGCCAACATCTTGTTTTCGAAAAACTTGTTTTTTTTTCTATTTTAAAGTAGACCTGTGCGCCGACCATACCATCGGCGGCGGCGGCGTAGGAAACATTTTACCTCGGCGGCGATCAGCGCGCCGGCGTGACGCCGTTGACTTTTATCGGTGGCGGCGGCGTGTATCGGCGTGACTCTAATTACCTTTTATAAAATATTGCGCATAATGTGGGCTTTTGTACTCTCATGTTCGGATTTTTTCAATTCAATGTTCATAAATAAAAATGTATGGGTCAGGATTGACAGGATGGAGAAAAAAGAAATAAAAATGGCAAGAAAAGAAATAAACAAACAATTGAACAACAAGAAAATAATAAACCAAGCAGAGAAAGTATAAACAAGTGTGGATACCAAAAAAGTGTAAGAGGTTGTTTATAAGAAACGACCGCAAGGTTAACGTAGAATTACGACAGCCTGTCTTATGTCAATCAAATTTTGCAATAGCTTTGGGAATACACTCGATTAGGGTTAATCATTTTAATGGTGTGAAGCGATATATATTTTTCCGTATATGTTTCGTATTTTAGTTTTGCTTTAATGGAATGGAGTTGGATAACTGGAAAAGTAGGTGTGACTAAATTATTTCCAGTTATACCATTCTACAACGTTCGAAAAAAAAACATCTCATTCATTCTGGCTCAGAGCGATCATTTGATAAGCTCCACCTTTATTTTTAGTTTTAAAGTTTTTCCTCAGTTTCGTAGCACGGATGTACAAAAATGATTTCTTGTGGACATTCTGTCGAGCCGGACCGATAGCTCTCTCATGAAGGCAACAAAATAACATGTATTGTGTCGTGTTGCGCGGCTTGGAAGGAAAAAATGTTTTCTTCCCCGTGTCGCATGGAAGCAGATTGTTGCATGTTTGATACTGCCGACAATAGACATTAGTATGAAGGTGGAAATTCTGCTGTGATGTCAAGCAATAACCGTCTTCTTCAAGACGTTACATCCTTGTTAATGAAGTGGTATGAATTTTCTAAAACGGACTCAGCACCGTGAGCAGAACTTGCTGAACTTTTCTGTTTGAAATCGGATTTGTTTCGCATATACCGCTTGTGATGCACAGTATCAATGAATCGTAATATACATCACACTGCTGCGCAATTGCAGCAGCATCAAACTGCAATCAAAGTTGCAGTTTAGTAATAAACATTCATTATGCTCTTCCAAATACAAGGCTACTGAAAAAGGCTGGTTGCTGCAGTTGCAAATTTCATTTAATTATGCATAAATGCTTTATGGTCCAGATAGCGCTCGATATCCGCTCTGGCATAGATTTTTCGCACGTTGTGGAATGAGATAACTGGAAAAATTATTTCCAGTTATACCATTCTACAACGTTCGAAAAAAAGAGAATGGGCTACGCTGCTCACAGTTTGTCGGTAAATGAGCGAAATTTGAGCGTGAAAGCCCATTATTTTATCGTCAACTGTGTACCTGCCAACAAATGTGTCATTATTGAGATGGCACCAGAGACAAGCGACAAAGGAGCCATGAAATTTGTAGCAACAGGTCAAACCTGCTTGCACGGCTTGAAGGGAGAAGATGGTCCCGTTCTCGTATCGGATATAAGGGTCGCAATTATGCTGTGATGTCAAGCAATAACCATCTTCATCAAGACGTTTTACATCCTACTTAATGAAGTGTTATGAATTTTCTAAAACGGACTCAGCACCGTGAGCAGAACTTGCTGAACTTTTTTGTTTGGAATCGGATTTGTTTCGCATATACCGCTTGTGATGCACAGTATCAATGAATCGTAATATACATCACACTGCTGCGCATTTGCAGCAGCATCAAACTGCATCAAAGTTGCAGTTTAGTAATAACCATTCATTATGCTCTTCCAAATATATTTAGTAGCCTTGAAAAAGGCTGGTTGCTGCAGTTGCAAATTTCATTCGATTATCGCATAAATGCTTCATGGTCCAGATAGCGCGCGATATCCGCTCTGACATAGATTTGTCGCACGTTATGAAATGGGATAACTGGAAAAATAGGTGTGACTGAAGTCGCAACCAACGTCCGTGTGGTATCGGCACAATCATGGAATGAATAATACATAAAACACATAGCGCGTATTCTTAGTCAACTAGGTATATTCTGTCGACCTTGTTAGGGCAAAAAGCATTGTGCGACCAATCAGAGGTCGACATTTGCGTTTCGACAATTTTCAATAGTACAATCGTTCGAACAATCAGATTACAACTTTCTGCATTTGGACGGGTGCTTGGTTGATTTTTCAATCGATTACTGCAAAAATGACAAAAATCGGTTGGAAACTGACTGAGCTTAAAACGGTTGAAAATGGATAATTTTTGTGACGCTCTCGATGTTTTTGGTTTTTGAAATTGGATCCCTGTAATGAAATTGGTCCCCTGTATATGTTGTCGTAAGACGTAATTCTACGTCAAAAATCATCAACGAGCCCACAGTAAAAAATTACAAGGAATACTGTTCCCAGAGATGTTCAGTTTAGGAAAAAGAGATAGATAGTTTTTCGATATGTTCATATCGATTAACCGTAGACCTACTTCAGGAAAATTTGATAAATCTTACATTGGAGGGTCGTTTTCAATTTTCATATATTTTGTTAGGTTACCCATGGAAAAATTGGAAAAAATGTGAAACTCTTTTCACTCGAATAGAGTTTTTCGTTAAACTCCACAGATTATTAATTTTCTATTGCGACTTTTAGAACATATTCATTATCATTACCACCTGGAAAATTTCGTTTGTTGAAATAGCCTTGAAATAAGCAACAAAATCACATTAACTATGTGATGTCATTTCCATGAAAAACGTTGTCACTGCTGCTGCTTCTGGACTACTACTGCTGCTGGGATTACTGTTGTTGGTGGGACTTTTGCTACTGCTGCTGACATTGCTGCCGACCATAAATTGTTGCCTCCAAGCATTTCCGTGGAAACTATTACAGCATGGTTCAACGATCAACTGAAGGGTTCAGAAAGGTTCAAAGGGATCGGTAGACTTGCTTCAGCGGGAAAGCCAAGGTAAATGTTTTCGTTATGAGAATAAATGCTTATGTTTTTGCTTTAATTTACTTCTTAGACAGATACCAATAGTTCAGCAGTTGCGACATCGATCGGACAAGCAAGCCTACACAACTTAAACGCTGCGTTCGTATACGTGTTTTGTCGTTACCAGGAACAATTCATTTAAGTAATTTAAAAGAAATCAGAAAAAAATAATTATATGTTTCCATTAAACTCTACTAGAAATTTGAGAAGTAAATTTTGAAAATATTACTAGTCCATACAAAACAAACATTGTACAATTTTGTAATTTTGTACATGATAAAATGATCAAAATAAAAAAAAATGAATAAAAGCTCAATTTATTGTAAACTTTTTTTTAATGATTACAAAACCATTTTCAAAAATTCTAGCCAACAGTAGTGCTTATGTACTTTGCTCGTTTGGTTCAGCGTTTGACGGTTCGTTTCGGTTTTTCAGACTCTGCGCCACTCTATTCACTCTGGTTCAGGCCTATTTTTAAAACTGCTCTTTCGGTTATTTATATCTTTCCAAGATTATGCGAATAACAATAATACTGTCAAGCGCTACTTCCACTGCTTCCGGGCAGTATCCGGTCCATGGCGAGAATCCAAAAAAAAACAAACAAAAATATTTCACACACATTCACATCCTGAGAGTAACATCTAAGTTTCTGCCGTGCACTCCCCGGGAAGTATAAAATATCGTCGGCGACGATATTTTTTATTCGCACGGCGGCAACATGGCACTACCCGGGCATTGCACGGCGCTTTGGTATAAATACGTTCGAAATAGAGCTTTATTATTAATTAGAGACACCTTACCACTTCGGTGGTCGCGCCTGTGTATGCGAATGACCTACACAATTATAAAAGAGCGGAATTTTTTTATGAATTATGAACTGGAACTATGCTGCTACACATCCGAAAATCGCAGGTCCAGCGATTCGCTGTAGACTTTGCAGACAAAACAATCAAGGTTCAATTTGCCATGATAATTTTAGCTTTTGTTAAATCTTTTTATTTTTCCTGTATGGACTTTCTAACTGCGATCAGAACCATCTATTGTGAGATATGATCGGCTGTCTACTGTATCCCGCACTTACATTATAAGCAATACCGCTACTGAGAACTGGCATGCTCATTATTGTTTTATCAGTGCTTGTGTGTACCTATGTGATTTTATCCTTCCTGTTACACGCTTACTGTTCTACTATATCAAGCCTCGTTCCACCTGCCAGATAACACCAATTATAATTCCCTGGAGAAGTTTCGTCGTGCGTCCTTCTGGCCAGTTTTATTAATAAGTGGTACTTATTTATTTTAAGAAGAAATCACGCAAAGGTTTCATAGATTCCAGCATAAGGGGAGGGTAAATAGTGGATCCTGAGATTCAAGATCTGAGATAAGATTCGAGCCCACGGACATCCGGTCTACCTTGCGGCTACGCAGTTCCTCCTCGTTAAATCCTGATTTGTTTGATTTCGACTGACTTATTTAAAATTTTAACATAAAACTTTATCATTTCGGCTCCGATATGACAAAACTTGTACGCCTTGATTACCTGAAGAATGAATAAAAAATTAAAATCATTTCATTCTCCTCATTCATGAACTCAAATACCTGCAATTTTGTGATGTTGATACACACTTTTGAATTATTCTAGAATGAAAAGAAGTGGCAAACAATGTAAATTGTTTGAACTTTCAGAACAATCAATTGTTTCTAATACACACGCGTTATAATCAGTTCAAAACCGATTTATTAAAAAAAATCAATTACATCAACATTAATAATTAGTTGACTGTTCCCGGCGATGCTCGGGATAGATTCAAAAATAAGAATCACCTTTTTATATTTCTCTGTCCCATTAGCACAACTCACGTCAGAAATATTACGTCACATTTCACCTCTGATAGTTCCATCGTCATTTTAAATGTAACATCATTTCACTATTTTCATTATTATCACATTATTAAAACGCACAGAGCTGAAATACTCATATTCAGTTTTATTTTGCGATTAGGGCTGTTCTACAGAAACTGGGAGTCGCCATTTTGGACTTCAAAAAGACGTCTGGGGTTTCACTTTTGAAGGTATTGAAATTATTGGTCAAATACCACTTTAGGCCATATTCTTGACACCGGAGTCGTCATCTTGGAGTTCAAAATTACTATTAGGAATGATTTCTGGCCTCTGGGCATAATCCTGTTTCTGGAAATCCTAAGATTGGATTGTATTTGACCACCTTGGGATGTTCGCCAGAATCCGGAAACTACCATCACAAAATTAAATATGGCAGCTGGAGTTGATATGGGATGACCATTTAGGGTTGTATTTTTAAGTTTAGGTCTAATAATCTGTAAGATGAATCACGATTGCTACAATGTTTGTAGTTACGTATTTGATGAAACTAGCTTCATGTGTCTGACATTGGCGGCACACATTTATTTGTCACATATTATCCAGCTGAAAATCAAAAACAATGACTTGCGACATTAGATTTTTTTACCTTATAAAAAAAACACATGAATTCGAAAATCCGCGTGAAAAAATTCGTGAAGAATCGCGAAAAAAAAACCTGATCAGTGCGTATATATTCAAAAACATCACTTCGCGCGCACATTTGAATCAAACGTATTGATGTGATTAAAATTTATCAATTTTGGGGCTACTAACATTCATGATTTTACATGTCTACGCAGTTTTAAGAAAAATATCTCATATTTTATTTATTTATTAAATCCGATTCAATCTTTATTCAATATTTGCAACATATTTCCATATTTTCTTCATTTGCCAGATATCCTCAAATTCCATTCCTAAGCATAATCGAACAATGCAAATGTAAAAAAGCACGTGAAATTCAAAGCAAAAGTCATCGCTTTGAATTTTGCGTTAGAGGCAAATTACGCATTAAATTTCATCATTATAAATGTTTCATGTAGTGACTAATATTTCAATTTTTAGTCATCAGGTACCTGTTGTTTCTCCTCAAATGTCTTTTCTAAACATCAAAAGGCACAGAAAAAATCACATATCATCGCTTTGAATTTTGATTTAGAAGTAGATTGAGCATTAAAAGTCATTTATCACAAAACTATGTGAAACATGCGTGAAACATATTTCTCCTCAAATATCCCTCCGAACATTTTAATGTAGAAAAAAACACATATCATCTTTATCTTTATGAACTTTGATTTTAAGGAAAATTGAGCATAAAAAGACATGATCATCATCATCATGATGAATCATCAGTGAAAAAAAAAAAGAAAATACCATAACTTTCCCACACATGTCTATCCAGGCCCGAATTTGAGGGGGGGCAAAGGGGGCAAATGCCCCGGGCCTCCCGATTCAAGGGCCTCCCCTAGTCCTCAGGCGACCTTTTTTTTTTTTGCTTGTCACCTTTCAGAACGTTACCTCTAAATGTTTATAAAAAAGAGGGCCTCAGACACAAATTTGCCCCTGGCCCCCCACCGTCTAAATCCGGCCCTGTGTCTATCCGAAACAATAACAAACATTTTATTATAGAAAAAAAAACACATATCATCGCTTCAGATTTTGATTTAGAGGTAAATCAAGCATGAAAAGTCATGGTTATTCATGTTTTTCGAAGTCTTGTGAATTATATCTTCAGTAATGAAACACCTATTATTTCTCCTCAAATGTCTCGTTTGAATATCAATATGAAAAAAAAACACATGCCATCGCTTTGAATTTCGAATTATAGGGTGAATATTGAAGGTTGAACGAAAAAAAGTCAGGTTTCATTTATGTTTTACATTATGTGAAGGATTTCACAGTTTTCATTATTAAGAAACCCTAAATGTTTCACAAATATATTGCTTCGAACTCTACGAATATTTTCTTGCAATAAAACGTACATGTAACCGCTTACTTTCTTGATTTAAAACGATTTAAAATTATGGTGCTTATTGTGCACCTCAGTAACAGCGGTAATAATATCAATAAAATCTGCGTTACGTAAATCTATTTTTATATAGTGGATAAAAATAATTAATCATGCACCATCCTATAAATGAAGCGCTCTAACCTAATACTGCGCTATCAAAATAATCAAAATAAAGCAACCTGCACATCGCCGTTGTTGCATCGCACACAATGAAGTTTGAATCGCACAGCCCCGCCACCACGTTTTACGTTATGTGAATGATATTACCATTTTTATTATTAATAAACCCTAAATGTTTCATAAATATATTGCTTCGAACTCTACGATTATTTTCTGCAATAAAACGTACATGTAACCGCTTACTTTTATGGTTTAGAACGATTTAAAATAATTACCATTACCATTGCACCTCAGAAATGGCGGGAATAACATCAATAAGATCTGCGTTACGGAATTCCATTTCAACATAGGAGATAAAAATAATTAATCATGAATCATCGTATGAATGAAGCCCTCTAATTCAATACTGCGCTATCAAAATAATCAAATTAAAGCAATGTGTACACCGCCGCTGCTGTTTCGCACACTACTAGTTATAAATCGCACAGCTCCGCCGCCACGTTTTACATTATGTGAGTGATATCATAATTTTTATTATTAAGAAACCCTAAATGTTTCAAAAATATATTGCTTCGAACTCTACGAATATTTTCTTGCAATAAAACGTACATGTCACCGCTTACTTTCTTGATTTAGAACGATTTAAAACGACGGTGCTTATTGCGCACCTCAGTAACGGCGAAAACATCATCAATAAAATCGGCGTTACGTAAATCTATTTCTATATAGTGGATAAAAATAATTATTCATAAACCATCCTATAAATGAAGCGCTCTAATCCAATACTTCGCTATCAAAATAATCAAAATAAAGCAACCTGCACATCGCCGTTGTTGCATCGCACACAATGAGGTTTGAATCGCACAGCTCCGCCACCACGTTTTACGTTATGTGAATGATATCATAATTTTTATTATTAAGAAACCCTAAATGTTTCATAAATATATTGCTTCGAACTCTACAAATATTTTCTTGCAAAAAAACGTACATGACACCGCTTACTTTCTTGATTTAAAACGATTTAAAATGATGGTGCTTATTGTGCACCTCAGTAACGGCGGGAATAATATCAATAAAATCTGCGTTACGTAAACCCATTTTTATATAGTGGATTAAAATAATTAGCCAAGCACCATCCTAAAATAAATGAAGCGCTCTCATCCAATACTGCGCTATCAAAATAATCAAAATAAAGCAACCTGCTCATCGCCGTTGTTGCATCGCACACAATGAGGTTTGAATCGCACAGCCCCGCCACCACGTTTTACGTTATGTGAATGATATCACAATTTTTATTATTAAGAAACCCTAAATATTTCACAAATATATTGTTCCGAACTCTACAAATATTTTATTGCAATAAAACGCACATGTCACCGCTTACTTTCTTGATTTAAAACGATTTAAAATGATGGTGCTTCAATCAATAAAATCTGCGTTACGTAAAATTTTTATATAGTGGATTAAAATAATTAATCATGCACCATCCTAAAATAAATGAAGCGCTCTAATCCAAAACAGCGCTATCAAAATAATCAAAACAAAGCAACCTGCACACCGCCTTTGCTGCGTCGCATACAATGAAAATTGAATCGCACACCCTGCCATCGTGATCTCGTTGCGGCAGGAGAAGTTTGGTTGTGTTTGTTTTGACCAAGTCCGCATGCCAGCCGCACCGGACTTGCTTCAAAACAAACACAACTAAACTTCCCTCTCGCCCGCGACGCACGAAGCCGAATGAACCCCTAGGAGCGAATGAACCCTGGTCCGACATCTCCGACATTTTTGTTGCATTTGAGCACGACATTGGACCGAGGTTGAGCGAAATGTCGACCCGTTGTAGGACCGATCTATCGGAGAATCGGGCGCGAATTGGTCCGACATCGGCCTGACAATTTCTACTGGGATCTGTTTTCGCATATAAATACGATTGCACTTCTCCAGAAGTGTTAGTAACAGTTTGCATTTTGTGAAGATGAATAAAGTGAAAATGGAATACATCAAGCCCAAGTGCTGTAAACCCGTGACGTGTGCAAAGTTTTATTGAAATAAAAAATGGCGCGATTCTGCTCACTAGTGTATTAATCAATTTCAATCTAAAACTAAAAAAATCGATTTATTTTGTTCAATGATTTTTAAGTGGAATGGAAGTTGCTATTCTTCCAGCTGGTCTCGAGGTACGATGCTGGTCTAACAAACCAGTCGTCGTAGGTTCGAGTCTCGGCTCGGGAGAGGCTGTTAGTGTCAGTAGGATCGTAGCGCTAGCCCCGCAATAAACAGAAGGTCGAGTTCCGATACGGAATGTAGCACCAAGGCTTTGCTTTGGAAGTTGCTATTATTCGGTTGAAGTTGAACGTCATCACTCTTGGTTTTTGTTGTTGAGCAATTAAAAAATTGGCAACCATTTAAATTGACCATTTTCGATTTGGCTGAAACTTTGCACAGCTGTTCCTATGGGCTAAAGGTGTCATTTTATGCTATTTGTTTTTTTTTTAATTCACGACTTATTTTTGAAAAAGGTTTATGTAAAAAAGGTATTGAAGATTACAAATATTTTTGGAGCCAGAATGGTTTATTTGATCGGTGTGTCATCTTCGACAAACTTGTAGTTAATATTTTTTTCTTTCGAAAAAATATACACCATAGAAAAATTTTAACTGTAGACCTACATTAGGAACTTTTTCGACCACATTTTTTTAGGAACCGACATTTTCAAACCTAAATTTTCGTTTCTTTGTCATTTGAACATTGAGGCAACGACGATCAAATTAGGTCGTTTACACTGAAAATATTTTTTCGTTATTCTCTGCACGCACATTTCGTAAACATGAAATTCGTATATTGTACAGCACTTTTGCTGGATGTATAGAACATTCGTACTGCAAGTTATCGAATAGAATTGCAACTTTACGCATAATTTGTAAAATTCACGAATGTACTTTCATACGAACGTGGATAACAACGAACAAAAAAAAAACGGGAGCACGAGTTTTTACTTGAACGAAATTTTCGTGTTCTGTTATTTTTGATTTCGTATAATGTACATGTTATTGCGTAAGCTTACTAATTTTTCGTACTATTTACATTATGCAGCGTTTGTTTGTACGATTGATTGCGTTCATTTCTTGAACCTTTCGTTACGTATACGAATAGAGATCTGCAACCATTTTGACAGTTCTGACGAAAGTATGTACCTTCATATTTAATACTCATTAAAGATATACCACATTGCAAATATGTTTTCGTTATTCCACTTACGCACAATCCGTAAACATGGATTTCGTAGAGTGTACAGCACTTTTGTTGATTTTATAGAACATTCGAATTGCAAGTTATCGAATAGAATTGCAACTTACGCATAATTTGTCCAATTCACGAATGTACTTTCGTATGAACGTGGATAACAACGAGTAATTACTTGAAGGTGTTCTGTGATTTTTGATTTCGTATAAACAGAGCTGGTAGCCACATGGTTACAGAGTCCGCTTTGATAAGCAGATGGTCGTGAGTTCCACTCCTTCTCTCTCACACTTGGTCCGAATCCGTTGCTTTTCCACGATGAGGTAGAGAACATTTATACGTTTCTGAAACAACTTCACTCTCGCATCGATAGAACCGCCGCGATACATATAACCTCCGCTCAGCTCAGGTTTCGTATTGAAATAACTTTCGTGAACATTAGTACGTCTCTGGGGTTAAGTTGGGAAGGCGCGCGTCGTCGCTCTCTCGCAATCGATAGAACTAGAATCGCGTTGTGGCAAAAACCGGTGATGATCAATCTTTCTCTCTTTTTTTTTTAATTTAAACTCTAATATTTATTTAGGCCCAACCGCGAAGCATAACGGGGCCGAATATCTTTTGGAGTAGGGAAAAGCCAGCTTGAGTAGAGCCTGTATCCCGACTGCTCCTCCTCAAACAGGCATAAAAACCCTCTCATCTTTTCTCTTTCAAAAATACAATTTAAAAATACATGTCATTAAGCCTACGACTAACATTAACATCAAAGTTTTTCTCTTTATACCTAAATACTAATCCTTACTACTATTCGTTGAGGGTGATGGTTCCTTATCTTTTTGAAATCAAAACTTATATCTAAGTTCGGTGGATCATGTCTCTCAAAAAGAAGCGATGATTCATGTTTCTATAAAAAAGATGAACGAAAGAAAGAAAAAAAAAAACAGAATTAGTGTGAAACTTTTTAAGATTGTTGTGTTGGGAGAAATTAGGAAAGAAAGCATAGAGATAATCAAATTCGATACTTGATATCTCTTAAAAAGTCGTAAATGGGTATTACAAGCGCGGGGTTGCGGCTAGCAAGCACATCCCGTACTTGCATTGTAAACGTCACTTTCTGTTTCCGGAGAGAATCTATAAGCTTGGCCCTTGCTCTGTGGTACTTAGGGCATACGAAGACTATGTGGTCAATATCTTCGTACCCTCCACATTCGCACAGATTACTATCGGCTAAGTTTATTCGATAGAGGTGTGCGTTTGCAACATAGTGATTGGACATTAGGCGCGAAATAACTCGAATGAAATCACGAGTTAAATCTAACCCTTTGAACCAAGCTTTTGTAGACACTTTGGGCGAGATCGAGTGCATCCATCGCCCAAGGTCGTCTTTATCCCACTTTTCCTGCCAGTTTGCCAGAGCCAGTTGTCGGGGCAGATGAAAATACTCGGTATAGGTGATCGGTCTATCAAATATATCTCCTTCTATGGCACCCCTTTTTGCTAATAAATCAGCTTCTTCATTGCCTGGGATTGAGCAATGAGAGGGTACCCACACAAAGCAGATAATGAAAGACCGATCAACCAGCACTTCTAATATCCGTCTAATTTCCGGAAGGAAATAGGACGGGTGCTTGACCGGTTTAATCGATCGGAGAGCTTCGATAGAACTGAGGCTGTCCGAGAAGATGAAGTAATTGTCTGGTGTCTTGAGCTCGATAATTCGCAGCGAATTGTGTATGGCAGCTAACTCAGCTACGTATATGGAGCAGGGCTGTGCCAGTTTGCGAGATATGCGATGATCTGTGTTGAAAACGCCATATCCGGATTGTCCATCCATCACAGATCCGTCCGTGAAAAAGGAATTCTGTTTTGGGAGGTGGCCAAATTTTGCCGAAAATATTGATGGCACAACTGTTGGTTTGAGGTGATCGGGAATTCCATGGATTTCTTGTTTCATCGTCAAATCAAATACAACAGAAGAATTGTTGAGCGATGTTGAAATCTCATGGGATGGAGCAACAACCGAAGGGTTTATCTCCATGGACATGAACCGCTGGTATACTGACATAGAGGGTTTCTGAACAACTTCCAAACATTTCTCATAGTTCGCAATAAGCATTGGATTTGCTATTTCCGATCTAATGAGGAAACGAAAAGCCAACTCAAACAGCCTCTCTTTGAGTGGTAGTATTCCAGCTATGACCTCTAGGGACATGGTATGTGTCGACTGCATGCAGCCTAGAGCGATACGCAAACTAGTGATGGGAAATATCGCCCAAAACGTACATCGATAACAATCGATAATTCCGGGGGTTTTATCGATATTATCGATAAGTATCGATAATTTGACAGCTAACGTTTGCGGTGAAAAATTTTTTTTCAGATGATGAAAAAAAAACTATTTCAGATTGTGATGAAAAAAAAACTATGAGAGATAAATAAGTTGGATGAATTTTCCATGCAAGGTTATCATGTTAGCTTCCTCGCAAAAAATATTACGTCCTTGCGTGCGGCCTTCCGGCAGTTAACCGTAACATTTGCCATGGCGGACGAAAACATGCGTGTAGCCATGTTTTTAAGCTCTTTCTTCGTTTTTTTTTTATTAATTCCTCCTCCGTTTTCGCGACAAAATTGTTGGAATAGATCTTGCGCTTCAAGTCCCAGAAATTCTCGATGGGAAGCAGGTGGGGGACATTGGGCGGATTCGTCGACTTCGGTACCACATCGATATTCAGCCGTCCATCTCCTCGTACGATCGCTTCGAGTAGTTGGCCGACGTCAAATCTGGCCAGAACACCGTGTCTCCGCGCTTATGGTATTTCGTGATGAACGACGCAACGTCTGTCAGGCACTTCGTACTTTAAATTTCCCCGTTCACGGCCAGCCCGGAGCGAAAGAAGAGTAACTTTGACATCCCTTTCTCGCTGATTGTCAGCCACAGCCGCACCTTCTTGGGGAACTTGGTCTGTGAAATAAACTTTACCTCGGTGCTCACTTCCTTCGTGGGGGAGGTAAAATACGAAGAACCCTGCTAGTCGTTGCCATCCAGGGTGAGACAGGTCTAGTCGTCCATCACTACTGCCACGTCGCGATTCGCCGGGAAAATCGACTTGACCATCTTATTCAACCGCTGTCGCTGGGTCATTGCCTGCAGCTCCGAGATCAGTGGTCGGGACTGCAGCTTCTTGTATGCATGTCCATGTTCTCCAGATACTTTTTCACTGTTTTAGAGCATGCATCAACCTCTCGGCCAAGTGCACGCAGCGATTTAGCCACTTTTCCCTCGGTCTTCCTCTTCAGCATCCTTTTGGTTATCAGCAAGCTTCTTGTCACTCAGGGTCGTTGGCCGACCAGAACCGGGTTTTCTTTCGATGCTCTGATCATTGTCCAATAGTGTCAAAATGTTGTAGATGCCAGAACCGGCATACCCGGTGTCCACAAAGTGCCGCACGATGTCTGTTTTTGACGCCATTTCGAAACCCATGAAATCGGAAATTTTTGTCCATTTTTTTACCGCAAACGTTATTGCGGTTATAGTAACGGCCCAAACAGATTGGATACGTTTGCGTTGCGTTGGCGTCAATTTGACAGTAAATGTATGGGCTAACTGTCAAATTGCCGCAAACGCAGCCGCAGTGGCGTAGCGTAACCGGGTGACACCCGGGGCGGAAAATTTGGCACCCCCCATTTCCCATGGGTGTCACCCCCGCCAGGTTGCGGTAAAATCATTTTGTTACCCAAAATTGTGAGAGATATCACGTTCGTTTTCGATTTAACTAAATCTACCGATTTTTGAAAAAAATGGTTGCGATTATTTTCTTAAAAGTAAAGTTAAAGTAAAGTAGACATTAATTTTCGGGGTTTCACAGTGACCTCCACCTAATCGATAGTTAATCTCACGGATATCACCCTTTTGAAGGTGACACGTATGAAAATTTTCCTCATGGGTGTCATCCCCTGAAGGGTGACACCCGGGGCGGACCGCCCCCGCCGCCCCCACCACGCTACGCCAGTGCGCAGCCGCAACGTATCCATTGTGTTAAGGCCTTGAATGACAAATCTTACGATACTGCGAATGATAATTCAAACTACCGGACGAGTTAAACAGTTTGTTTTGGAAAGTCTTTGAGTTTTACGCCGGGAGTGCTTTCTACGGAGTAGTTTCAAGCCGAAGTTCATTTTGAAGGTTGTGTAATAAGGGAAATAATTGAAGCAGGCAAAATTCTGTCAATTTTTAAATGGCCAAAACTTCACGAAAAATGAATCAATTCAGACAAAACAGGTTTCATTTTACTGGAAAACTGTCCTAGATTCCTAGTATAACTTGAGAACTGGACGTGACCAAGGGTCACTGGAAATGTTTCAGATTTCCGGAGTGTGTGCTAAAGTGTACATTTTTGCAACGCGTAGAACTTTTTCTGACATTCTGTTTCACATAGGTTTATATGTTGTCAATACATCAGAATTTATTTCAGGTTCATTGGTAGCCAAAGATTGAAAATTCGCCAAGGAATCATCGAGGTATGAATTTATTAAGTATGGGTGCTGATTTTGGCGGTTTTTTCCCTGTTGGGTACTAATTTTCTTTGAGCTTGCAGCACTCTAGCAGAATTCAATCGAACATTGTGGGTGTGTAGGTCTTATTAAACCAAGCAACTTTGCAAACTTGCGTTTGAAAATTTATCTGGATTAACATTTAAAAAGGTCAGATTGAAAGTTGAGACCATGATAATTGTTAGTCAAAATTTCGATCATCATGTGACAAATTTCAGGAACTCATTGCTGAAAATTGCACTCTTCAGGATGGGGTAAGTTCATCAAAGCAGTCCCAATTGTTTGCATGCTTTGGTTGGAAAAAAAATTCAAAAATTAATGTTAACATGTGTACCGTTTTTTGAACCCGTTTGTCCCGTTTTTATCCCGAGAAAATCTGGTCAGCCTACTTCAAAAATATAAAAAAATGAGTTTAAGATCCTGCTCTGAAAAAATATAATTTTAAAAACAAAAAATGATTTTAGAAAATATCGGTGATCTCAGATTTTTTGAAGTAGAATACTTCTCTCAGGAAGTTCGGCTACATAGGGATGTGAAATAAAAATCTAAAAGCGAAAAAAGTGAAAATATGTCCAATTTCAAATGCTAATAAATCGGTTAGTATTCGATGGATTTCCTTCATTCCTGCAGCAATAGATTGGAAAATCTTCTAAGATTCTTCCCAAATGAAGATAATTGTAATTTTATTATTCAAACTATTGTACTATTGAAAATAGTCAAGCCTTGTCAAAACGAAAAATTCGACCTCTGATTGGTCGTTATATGATTGGGCCAGCTGATGCAGGGACAGCGGATACCAATGGCAGCGTATAGCGGCCACAACTGTGACATGGTTACGGTTAGCGCAGCAGTTGCAGCGGGTATATCTGGCCATGAAGCATTAATGCAATAATTGAATTAAAATTGCAGTTGCAGCAGTCGGCCTTTTTCAAGGCTACTAAATGTATTTGGAAAAGCATAATGAATGGTTATTATTAAACTGCAACTGAGGTTTGATGCTGCTGCAAATGCACAGCAGTGTGATATTTATATACGAAACAAATCCTATTTCAAAATGACTGACACGCAAGCAGCCGGGTTATCTTTCTTGTTAAAGTATTCTACTTCAACCCTGCGGTCGTGGCTTTGCACACAACCTCCCTGTGATGATTTTTAAATGAAGTATTTTAGATAGACAATTTAGTTGCCTAAAACGTTCTATGCGTTGCAAAAATGTACACTTTGACACACACTCTTGAAATCCGAAACATTTTCGGTGTAGGATGGTCACACCAAGTTCCCAAGTAATACTAATATAATACTGTTTGCCAGTGGAATGAAACTGGTTATCAAAATTGATTCATTTTTCGTAAAGTTCTGGCCATTTAAAATTCGAGAGAATTTTTTTTTATCTCAATTATTTTCCACTCCCTGTATAAAGCAGGATACTTTTTTGGCGCAACAATTTCGTTGATTTGGATTTTTAGTGGAACTAAAAATTGTTTGTTGGGTAACAGATACTTCAAACTTAAACAGTTCCAAGTTAAGCTAAACAATTACCAGAGAATTACCAATAGACTACCGCTATGCATGTCTATCATATTATAAGAGTTGGCAAACCAAAGAAAATGCATTTTATTACAATTTCGTGTCATTGCTTTTTATGAGATGGTGCGAAAAGTTTGGATATTTTTCTAAAGTTCTCCAGTACTGAGTTGTCGAATTTATCTGTTCATAGGAAACTAAAAACTATAAATACCTTTTTAGTTACCATTATTTCTCAGGAACTCAGTGATATCCGGGGCGAACCTTCACACTACCCCCAACAATGCTAAATCTTGTCGAATAGCAACAAACAACCAGCGGCAAAAGCAACTCCTGGGGAAGGGTAGGTGAGGTCTCCTTCTTTTGGGTCTCCTCCAGTAACCAGCCGCACTGACTTGTGCTCACCCTTATAATATCGATAATTATCGTTAACGTCAAAAAGTTAACGATAATATCGATGTCAAGCACTTATCGATATTATCGATAAGTATCGATAAGTTTCCCATCACTAACGCAAACAACGGTATTGTATCCTCTCGAGTTTCAGCATGTGTGAAGCTGCGACACCTCTGAAGCATATGCTGCCGTATTCTATTACGGGCAGAATCGTGGTTTGATAGAGTCGTATCAAATCCTCTGGATGGGCTCCCCATGATGTTCCTGTTACCATTCGAAGGAAATTGATCCTTGGTTGGCATCTTTGCTTCAGGTAATTGACATGTTTTTCCCATGTGCACTTAGAGTCATACCATACTCCGAGATATTTGAAGCTAGGTGACTGAGTGATGGGTCTTCCGGACAGAACTAGCTCAAAACGAGGTGGTGGTCGCTTTTTTTGAAAAGACTACCATCTCCGTTTTTTCAAGCGAGAACTCGATTCCAAGACAACTGGCCCAAACGGTCAGATTGTCGAGCGTGTTTTGCAGGCTGTTCTTCATGTCTGCGGCTAGAGACGCCGTGACTGAAACTACACAGTCATCAGCTAACTGGCGCATCGTGCAGCCGTCCGTCAAGCATGTGTCGATGTCGCTGATGTAGAAGTTGTACAACAGCGGACTCAGACAAGAGCCTTGGGGGAGACCCATGTAGCTTGTTCGTGTTATTGTTGAAGAACCGTGGTTGAAAAGTAAATGCTTTTCAGACAGCAGGTTGATCAAAAAATTAGTCAATATAGGGGAGAATCCTCTTTGATGCAGTTTCTCGGAGAGAATTTCGATTGAAACTGAATCAAATGCGCCTGTGATATCCAGGAAAACCGAGGTCATTTGTTGTTTGCTACCAAGAGCCATTTCCGCTTCTGTGGCTAGCAATGCCAGGCAATCGTTAGGGCCCTTGCCCCTACGAAAGCCGAACTGGGTCTCTGATAGTTGGTTAGTTGACTCTGCCCAGTTGTCAAGTCTACGAAGGATCATTTTTTCAAGCAATTTGCGTATGCATGAGAGCATCGCAATCGGCCTATACGAGCGGTGATCTGCGGCAGGTTTATCTGGCTTTTTGATTGCGATAATCTTAACCTGTCTCCAAGCTTCCGGGATCATATTGTTCCTGATAAGCTTATTAAACAGTTTAAGAAATCGTATCTTGGCCGAGTCCGGCAGGTTTTTCATCAAATTAAATTTGATCCTGTCCGGTCCTGGAGCCTTGTTCTTGCAAGACGCGAGGGCAATTGAAAACTCCAACATGGTAAATTCTGGTTCTTCAAAAGCCGTTGTATCGCTGAATTTTTGCTGTGATGGGACAGCGTCTGGGCATACCTTTTTTGCGAAATCATAGATCCAACGTTCAGAGTATTCATTTGCCTCATTACTGTCGGACCTATTGCGCATTTTTCGAGCCGTATTCCAGAGATAGCTCATAGAAGCATCTCTGGGTAACGTGCTTATGAAACTTTGCCAGTATGATCTTTTTTTCAGTTTGTGCAGCTTAGACTGTTTTATTTCCAGCTCCCTAAACTGATCATAAAGCTCAATTGAACCACCATCCCTGAATGCTATGTATGATGCTTTTAGAGCTTTTTTCATCTCGGTGCATTCTTTGTCCCACCATTGCTTGTTGGGACGAATTTTCAACTTGTTCTCAGGGGCAGGTCTCTTCTGAGATTGCAACGCGCTATCTAGCACTAATGTTGCAAGGAAGTTGTATTCGTCGGATGGAGAAAGCTCATCCGTTGTTTCGAGACCCTGGGATATTGTGTACGAGAATTTTTCCCAATCAATATTCCGGGTAAGATCATACTCTACTTCGACTGTGGTAGCAGAATGGAGCCTGCTCATAATCGAAATACTGATTGGCAAATGGTCGCTACCGTGGGGATCATGAATAATCTCCCACTTGCAGTCCAAAGCCATTGAGGAGGAACACATCGACAAGTCTAATGTGCTCTCTCGTATTGGATGCCTTGCAATTCTCGTAGCTAACCCAGGTATGTTCAATAAGGTCATATCGAAGTCATCGAGAAAGCTTTCAATAAGAACAGCGCGGCTATCATCCCTGGATGCGCCCCACGCCGTACCGTGAGAATTGAAATCTCCCAGGATGAGGCGTGGAGTCGGGAGAAGTTCCGTTATTTGCGACAGCTGCAACCGGTTAATAACCGCTCTAGGCGGAATGTAGACTGTTGCGACAGTGAGGCCCTCCTCAGCAATTGTTATATGGCAAGCAACAATTTCTATTGCATCAATTGCTGGGAGAGGAATACGGAAGAATGGGTAGCATTTTTTGATACCAAGGAGCACTCCGCCATAAGAGTTTCCTCGGTCTAAACGGATTATATTGAAGTCTTGAACGGCTAGTGTCGTATCAGTTGACAACCATGTTTCAGATAGCGCGAAAATATCGCATTTGCTATCGTGAAGCAGGAGTTTAAATTTATCTAATTTGGGGATCAAGCTTCTACAGTTCCATTGTATGATCCTTGTTGTCGATTCGTCACTTCGGCTGTCTGAATTAGACATCGAAGGATACGAACGCGAGGAGGGGCCATTTGGTGCTTAGTTGCTTACCCAACATGCAAATTGTTGGAAGCCAAGCCGAAATCATACTCTTGAGGGAATCAGATAGACCAAAAGTGGTAAATATCCATTCAACGATCATTTTGAATGAGATACGTCCATCAATGGTCGGTATTTCAGATTCCGATGAGTGTTTTGGCGGAAGCAGATTGTTTTTCTGGTAATTTGGGAAACTCTTTATCGAAATTGTTAGCCTCGGCATTAAGTTTGAATCCTGGAGGTGACGATCTTGCGTTGTTTTGCTTAGGAGGGGTTCCTCTTGGAGTGTCTGTAAGCGTCTTTTTCTGCTCCTTTCTAGGAAGTTTAGGAGAGGACGCGTTGGGCCGTTTTCGCACTGCTCCGCTTGACGGAAGCGGTTGATATGTCTCTTCATCATCATTGGATTCGTCATTTTCCAAGCTGGAGTATGGATTTTCCTGTTGCTGTAAGGCAGTCTTTAGCATCTGTGCAAATGACTGCTTACAGCGTTGCTTGGTCGCTTTTTTCAACGCTTCTGAGCGTGATTTATATGTTGGGCACGCTTCTGTTTTATGTGGTTCACCTCCACATAGACAGCATTTTACGTCCCGTTCGCTACAAGTGTGGTTAATCTCGGAGATTTCACCACACTTGGAGCACTTAGATTTCTTATTGCAGTGGGTTTTCGTATGCCCTAACTGCAAACAGTTCGTACACGTCATGACTTTCGGAAAAAAAAAGTCTTACGGGTAGTCGAAGCTTGTGGAGCTCGACAAAATCCGGGAGTACTTTTCCCTCAAAAGTGACTCTAAACGAGTCATTTGGGGAATATTTGCCCGAATTATCCTTGGAATACATTCTCCTGCATTCAAGGATCTTTATTTCAGGAAGGGATGGATTTTTAAAACATCCAACACCTTTCATGACATCTTCTTCAGTGAGGTCAGCCTCGGTAATAACCCCTTCTGATTCAACAACGCGTGCCGGTATATAAACGCGGTACTCGAGCTTGTCCGTTTTGACTTTAAAAATCTCAGTCAAGCTGGTGTAATCTTTCTTCAGAACTCTGAGAGGTTTATTTTTGGGTCGGAAAAACACGACCCAACGAAGACCGGGTTGGTTCACCTGGTACTTTTTGACCCGTATTGGCACATCATCAGTGGATGGGACAATCGGGGCAGTTTTACGTGGCCTTTTACGCTTCTTTACTACGTCAAAGAAAGCGTTGTTGTCATTTATGGGAATCTCGGCAAAGTCCATGCCGGACTCTTCAGCCTCTGAGGAGGATGAAAGGTCCGGTGGGGTAGCCAGACCCCCAACCGCCATTCAACGGCTGCGCAATGTATCAAATATAAAAATATGTAATATACTAACAAGGTAAAAAAAGTGAATATATGTATGTATAAAAAGAATGAAAGATGGATCAGTTATGTATATACACAAGTGGGAGAGAGAATAAATAAAAAGTGTCACTTATCTTTGTATGTAGTTGTAATCAGCACTAGCGGTTTTGAGTTGCTTCGACTGCAAAACGGCGCCGCCGATTTTTTCCTCTGTCAGCGTACGCGCCAAAAACTAGCACGACACCTTCCAGCACAGTTGCGATGTTGCACCATCTGAGAAACGGCGTCACCGCCTCCTTTACCTCGCCGGAGCTTCGATCGAATCGCCCTGTTCTTCTAGGAGAAGAAGCAAACCAAAAAACAAGCGCCGCACCTTCCAGCACACGCGCCAAAAGCAAGCACTTCACCACTACCACACACTGTTCTTCACCAGCGAGCGCTAGAAAAAACGGAAAATAATTTAAGCGAACTGCGGAGCGCACAAGAAAATGAACTTTCCTCTTCGGCTGCCGAATAAGCAATGGTTTCTCTCTTTTATTTTTGATTTCGTATAATACTAATTTTTCGTACTATTTACATTATGCAGCGTTCTGTGTACGAATTATTTGCGTGAGCTTACTAATTTTTCGTACTATTTACATTATGCAGCGTTCTTTGTACGAATTATTTGCGTAAACTTATTAATTTTTCGTACTATTTACATAATGCGGCGTTCTTAGTACGAATTACTTGCGTGAGCTTACTAATTTTTCGTACTATTTACATTATGCAGCCTTTGTTGGTTGTAGGGATGATGTCGGCATGTCATCGTGACTGATTTTTAAACACCTTACGTGTTGAGTATCAACTTAGGAATGAATTTTTATTTCAGTAATTGGCTTAACCTAACCTCCTATTTACTGGAGATACTTGAAGTCATTATGTATCGATCAGCCAATCGGTGATCGATGCAGAAGGCGGGAGAGAGCTAAGTATTGAGAGAGAGACCGCCTGGTCAGCGCATCGTCGCTGCATGTAGCTTGGGAATGGAATGGCTTGGGAACAGCCATAAAACAATGACTCTGTAAAATGACACTTTCATGGGAAAGTGTTTATGCAAGGCAGCAACGATGGGTTGATGACTGACGAGGGTTTTGACTTGGAATCAGCATGACGCAACTTATGCGTTCTGCTGTGATTGAACAGGATTCGATGCCATGTGTGATGCACATGCCACACCATCCTCCTTTAGGGAAAAATGATTGAATTGTATGAGATCATTTTTGTTGCTATTGTTGTTGTCGACTTCAAATACCTCTCACAATAAAGTTTCTGAAATGTATGCTTAATATCTATATTCAACGTTAATTTGTTATAATTATTTTGAATTATTTTGAAATTACTCTATTTTTATGAACTATTTGTTCATCTTGGTTGACAATATTTTTTATTTTAATGTTGGGATGATTTATTTCAATAACATTGAATGGTCCAGAGTAAACTGGATCCAGTTTCCGTCTTTTCTCCTTTTTCAACCAAACCTGGTCTCCTATCGCTACATCAATTGGATTTGAAACTAATTGCTGATTTTGTATTCTAGTTGTTTTAGCTTTTTCTAGCAGAGTTTTTGCTTTACTAGCTGCTTGTTGCATCCTAAATTTCAGTTCGTAAAAATATGATTCGTGATTATATATTGGATCAACTCTTGTTATATTTGAAAATTGGCTCGGCATGTTTGCAAGTTTTCCAAAAACTAATTCGGAAGGGCTAAATGAATGGTCGGTATGAGGTGTACTATTATAACAAAATGTGTAGTATTTAAGCCATGCATCCCAATTGTCATGCTCTTCATTGATAAAACTTCGGAGATATTCGTTTAGGCATCTATGGTTTCTTTCAAGACCTCCTATCGTTTCTGGGTGGTAGGCAGTTGAGAATTTTTGTTGGATTTCTAATAATTTGCAAATGTTTTCAAAAACTTCATTCTTATACTCGGTACCCAGATCTGATTTAATTGTATTTGGGCATCCGTATATGAGAATACAATTTTCTACTAAAGCTTTTGCTAATGTATTAGCCTGTTTGTCAGGTATTGGAGCTATGATAATATATTTTGATAAATCGCACTGAATTGTTAGCGCGTACCTATTTCCATTCTTTGATTTGGTTAACGGTCCAATTGTGTCTATTGATATGAGATCAAAGCATTTGGCTGGTGTTGTTGTTTCTAAGTATGTTTCGTTTGTTTTCATTTTGTGTTTATTCAGGCTACATTTCTCACATTGTTTGATGTGATTTGCTATCGTGCCTTTCATATTACGCCAATAGTATTTTGATCTTAATCGCTTCATTAATCTGCTAATACCAACGTGACCTCCCGTAGGGGTGTCGTGGTTTTCTGAGATAATTTTCTTTATAGTGTCTTCATCGTTTATAACTTGGGCTGGTGTATAAATTATAATCGTAATGTTTTTCAGTAGTTTATTGCATGCTTCCTTAAAAGTTTCTCGAGAAATCATTGAAAATAATATATCATCTATTTTCACAGCTAGCATTTTTATTTTTAATGTGGCGGCCATTGCATCTAATGTCTGCAGACATTTTTGTATATTAAAGTTTCTTCTCTTGTAAAATAATTGCTCTTGTGCAAGAATTCTTTTCAGAGTTTTTGATAAAATTCGTACGTTTAGATTGTTGTCGTCTATATCGAAAATAACCTTTGGTATGTTAAACGCATCTAGGTTATTGACCGATTCATACGCTTTGAGGTGATCAGTCTCGTCAGCAGATGAATTGGTTTCTATGTCATTATCGTTCTGATTTATTTGCTGCCTGGTCATAGATCTTGTTTGGATTGGCAGTATGGTTAAATTTTTAAGTTCTTCGGAGTCGATTACTACGCGGGATAAAGCGTCGGCGCCAACGTTCTTTTTTCCGCTTATGTGTTCGACATCAAACGTAAACTCTTCTAGGTCAACTCTCATCCGGGTTAATTTTGAACTTGGATTTTTCATTGAAAATAGGTAGACGAGTGGACGGTGGTCTGTTTTAACCGTAAAACGTCTACCACACAAATAGGGTCTAAAGTAGTTGATTGCCCAATGTATAGCAGTCAACTCTTGTTCAATAGTGGATTTATTACTTTCACCCTTTGTAAACTTTTTGCTTGCATAAGCGACAGGCAACTCTATGTCACCATGCAGTTGTGACAAGACAGCACCGCATGCAATTTTAGATGCATCAGTGCTTAGAATAAACTTTTCTTTAAAATTTGGAAATTTCAAAATTGTAGGGGATAATAATTTTTGCTTTAAATGGTCAAATGCTTTTTTACATTTTTCGTCCCATTCAAATTTTACTCCTTTTCGCAGTAGCGCGTTTAAAGGGGCTGTTATTTCGGAGAAATAAGGAATGAACCTTCTATAATAATTACAGAAAGCGGTAAACCTTTTTACATCATCAACGTTGCGGGGTTCAGGGTAATTCAGTATTGCGGAAAATTTCGATTTGTCAGGTTGAATTCCTTCACAGGATATGTGATGTCCCAGGTAGGTAACATCACTTCTGAAAAACATGCATTTCGAAGGGTTCAATTTAAGGTTAAATTCTCGAAGTTTTACAAAAACTTTTTCATGGTTTGAAAGGTGATGTTTGATTGAACATCCCACGATAATTATATCGTCAATATAAAGGAAAGCGCATTCCGGAGGAAGACCGCTCAAGGCTATGGTCATCATCCTTTGGAAGCTGTTTGGCGAAATATTAAGTCCAAATGGGAGTCTATTAAATTCAAAATGCCCTTTTGTAGTGGAGAAAGCTGTGTAATTTTTTGACGAATCATTAAGTTCTATCTGGTGAAAACCAGACATTAAGTCCAGGGTCGTGAAATATTTGGCTCTTCCCAGTTGATCGAGAATATCATCGATCCTGGGGAGCGGAAATTTGTCGGCAACGATATTTTTGTTTAATCGCCTAAAATCGACTACAAGTCTCCAATTTTTAGCCTTTCCATCGCTTGACTTTTTAGGCACAAGCAAGATAGGAGAGTTGTAGGGCGATATTGATGGTCGAATAATATTTTCTTTTAGTAATTTATTCACTTGTTCATCTATCTCTTCGCGATGAACTTCTGGAATACGATAATTTTTGGTATATACTGGTGTTTTGTCATTTAATATTATTTCCTGTTTATAAAAATTATTGCATGTCAAACTGTCATGTTGAAGTGCAAAAATATCGCTAAATTTGGAACACAAGTTAGTTAAGCTCTTTTTAGCTTCATTTGGAACACTATCCGTTTTCAGTTCCATTATTAGACGTTCTTGTCTGTTTTGTAAATCAATTTTATCGAAAGTAAAAATATCATAGTTTTCTAAAGTTTCGTATGTCCTATCAAATGATTTGCTTATTTTTACCATTTCAGATGTAGTGTTTATAATTTTTACTAAATGGTTTCTAGTGTTAACTATTGATTTTGCACTAAAAACACCTGGTAAAATTTGTTTTGATTCCATGAAATAACTTCCTTCAGGTTTTCTGGAGTCGATAATTCTTAAAACCTCACACCTAGGTGGTATCATAAAATATCCACCTAGACTGTCTTGTATTGTAAACTCTATTTCTGTACCTGCATTGAAAACTGTAAGTATCCATGAATCATAATTGATACTACAATGAAATTTTGTCAGGAAATCTCTTCCCAAGATTCCGTCGGTGGGGATTGGAAAATCCTCGTTAATTAGTTGAAATTTATGTTGTATCGAAGTATTATTAGGACAAATTATATCTGTAGTAATTGTTCCTAGGGTTTGTAACTTTTGCTGTGTAATGCCTGAAAGTGAACAATTCTCTTTTACGTTTACTAATTCACTAGGATTAACAATATTTGCTTTTAGTATAGAAATATCTGCTCCTGTGTCCACTAGTAAAGTGCACACTTGATTAGAGGCAGTTATCTGGATATTTATAAAGTTCGTGCAGGATGTGCTAATATTGTAACATTTTAGCGTCTCGCAATATTGGCCAGTGCGACCTGCGAGTTCTGTAGAGGAACTTGCTGGTTGGACTGTTGAGGTAGCTGAGCTGGACTGGCTGCCATGCTCGTTATGCCCCCAACGTTCATAGGTTGGGGGGCCGGCATGTTTTCCGGCTGGGCATAATAAACGCGATTATGCGGGTGATAATATCCTCCTCGAAAATTATTACCACCTCTGTTTCCAGATCCGTTACGATACCCATATCCACCTCTACCTCGAGATGAATTGTACCCATTTTGATTTCCATGACTGCGTCCGTGGTACGTATTGCCTCCGCGAGGTGCATTGCCTCGGTTGTTGCGTCCACGGTGGCCACCTCTGGCATGATTGTAATTGGGGCCTTTGCAATACAAGATAGTGTTGGTTGTAGGATTTTTTTCATTTTCCGTTGCTTTGCCTATTGCCTCTGCCAGGGTATCAAATTTACCGGCTTTTATGATCAGTTGTGTTTCTTTATTTTTAAGTCCGCTTGCCAATGCATTCGTACCGGCTCTAACAGCCAGCCTCGATGCAGTGTCAAGTGGAACTTTTTCTGCAACATAAGCATTTTCGAGTTGGAGAGTTAATTTCTCGATTTGCTCCGTAAATTTGGCTAATTCTGAAGTTTGTCTTTCATTTGATAACTTGGCCAAAATTACCTCAGGTTGGAGGGTAGTCGAACATTTCGCTTTCAGGCCATCAATTATTTCTTTAATTTCCTGTGGGTTGTCGCCCACAGCTGATCGAGCTTTTCCCGATAATTTAGATAAAATTACTTGGATGGCGGCTGCCTTGTTTGCATTTGTGACGATAGTCTCCAATGCCTTGATTGCGGCAATCACTCTGTCTAACTTGTCACTGCTTCCGTCGAACTCGGGTATGAGCGTGGAAGCAGTCTTAATAGTATCTAAAACTGACGTCATGTTGGCATTTAATCTTTTTGTAAAAATAATAGCTGTTACTGCTGCTTTAAATGAAACTAAATGTAATTTGCTTTTTTGATCTACTATTTGCTTAATAACTTGATATACTTTAAGTGCTTTTTGATATATTATTTCATTGTGTGGATTATCTGTAGTTTCTCTTAGATTGGCAATTTTCCAAATAAGATCCTTTGCTATGTTTGAATTTTTTGTCAATATTCTTTGTGATGACCTTACATTCTCTTTTGATTTTAGGTCTTCATATACTTGTTTTAATTTATTGTATGTATCTTTCATTGAGACTTGTTAACTTTAATGTAAAAATAATAGATGGATAAACTCACTCGATATTTATGTTGCTTGCTTCCGGATTTGTTGCTTTGGTCTCATCTTCCTGCGGATTATAGATGCTTCTTGTGGTTCAGCTCCACTGCTTCCGTTGCACTCGTAAAAAAATTATGTCGCTTCTGCTGCACTCGTACAATAATCATCTGGCTTCCGTTTCACTCGTATATTAATCATCTTGCTTCTGTTGCACTCGTATGTAAATCATCTCGCTTCTGTTGCATTCGTACAATAATCAGCTTAATTTCTCGAATTGGTATGTTGTAGTGTTATTTTCCGACGGGTTTACTGTCATCCCGTTTCGCGCACTTTCAGTTTATTTCGCACTGTTCCCTAAATCGTTTTTGTAGACACACACTTGTGTACACTGTCACTTTGTCAGTTTTTTTAAATTGTGGTCAGATCCGAAATAGTTTTCGCAGCTTTCAAAGCCTGCGCACGGGTGTGTTCTTTGTAAAGTTTGTACACTGTTATAAGCAATTGCACAGAGACGATCACGAGTATAATCGTGAGTTTGAATTCGTGCTCTCTATGCTGCTCTGCGTGAATTTCCAGTCTATTTAAAACTTGGACCTGGGGGTCCCCGGAATTCTGTGATTCTTTTGACTTTTCGTTTCCCATGTTGACAATTAACGCTGGTCATTATTTAAACATGTTTTTCGTGAGGGGAATTAGTCACTTCACACCGATTATCACGTCGTTTGTTCACTGCTGCAGTTTACGATTAGCTCAGAAATTCAGCTTCTTCTTATTTGCACTTATTACTTATTACACAAATATTGTTAATTGTGCTTCACTTAATGCATTTTTTGGAGAAGGCTGTGCTTGGTTTTAATGTCACTGGGAGCCATGTAGGCATGATGTCGGCATGTCATCGTGACTGATTTTTAAACACCTTACGTGTTGAGTATCAACTTAGGAATGAATCTTTATTTCAGTAATTGGCTTAACCTAACCTCCTATTTACTGGAGATACTTGAAGTCATTATGTATCGATCAGCCAATCGGTGATCGATGCAGAAGGCGGGAGAGAGCTAAGTATTGAGAGAGAGACCGCCTGGTCAGCGCATCGTCGCTGCATGTAGCTTGGGAATGGAATGGCTTGGGAACAGCCATAAAACAATGACTCTGTAAAATGACACTTTCATGGGAAAGTGTTTATGCAAGGCAGCAACGATGGGTTGATGACTGACGAGGGTTTTGACTTGGAATCAGCATGACGCAACTTATGCGTTCTGCTGTGATTGAACAGGATTCGATGCCATGTGTGATGCACATGCCACATTGTACGATTGATTGCGTTTATTTTTAAAACCTTTCGTTACGTATACGAATATAAATCTGTAACAGTTTTGACAGTTCTGACGAAAGTACCTTCATATTTATTACGCATTGGTTTCGCTGCAGAAAATAACAAAAGGTTTTGTATATAAAACATACGTTTTCGTGGAATAAACTAAAATATATTTTCAGTGTACTAACCGTCATATCTTAGTGCGATTTTCATGCAAATAACATCACATAGTTTATTGTGATTTTGTTGTTTACACTCATAGGATTATTTTTAACGCTATTTTAAACAAACAAAAAGTTTTGTTCCGTTAAAATGTTGACGCAATTACAAAAATTTTCGTGTGAAGAAATTATTCGTTTCATAGAAGAGTCGAGTGATAAAGGTGTTTCTGCCGGCAATGACAACGAACAAGCTCTAAAAGTGGCAAAATAAAATGTAGATTCTGTGAAATTTCACGAAGAAGGCTATTCAAATGAGAGTGCTTCCCACATTTCTCCAGTTTCTTCACGGGTAACCATGCAAAATATATGATTATCGAAAACGACCCGCTAACATAAGATTAGTCGATTTCCTCAATAAAAAACTATGGTGAAAATATAAAAAATTTGTTGTCCCTCTCCGACCGAGCCCACACAATTGTGTAGGTAAAAAATTACTGCAAACAAAACTTAAGGTTTGGTTTTAGTCAGCTTCTTCCTACACAATTATGTGGGCCCGGTCGGAAAGGGTTATCCTAGAAAGCCCCTTTTAAAAATGTAGGTATATTTTTATGAGGACTATGCTGTTTATGATTGCATAACTGTAACATTCGTCATGCTTAAAATAGTACGTAATTTAGACGTGCCAAAAAACACACAAAAATTAACATACAAAAAAGACCAAGTTGTTTTGTCACATAGCGTAAATAACCGCTTATTTTCACACTACAGCCTTTACTTTTTTAACATTTTTGTCAGAAAAAGCTGCCATCTAAATCCACATCAGCATTCACTCGGACTCGGACGTAATACTGGTTCGGTAACCATCAGTGATCGTTTCTGGTGTTCAGCTCAAAATTTCCACAAATTTAACTTTGAAAGTGATGTTTATACTTTCTTCATAATACTAAGTTGAGTTAAGTTTGCAATTATAATAAAAACAATGCATTTGTAATCAATATATAATGTTGTCATTTGTTCAAACAACCAATCTTGCAAATGTTACTATGCCATCATAATGGTGAAATGGTTTCTTTGATTTATGTAACGTATGCGTTAAAAAATTGACTTTCTCGGATGGTGATAAAAAACTAACTAAGACAGATAATTAAGATTGATAAACTTCCCATGGGAGGTAATCGTGTTAGCTTCCTCGCAAAAAACGTAACGCCCTTACGTGCGGCCCTCCGGCAGTTAACCGGAACATTCGCCATGGCGGACGAAAACATGCGTGTAGGCATATTTTTTAATTCTTTCGTCGTTATATTTAACAATTCTCCCTCATTTTCGCGACAAAATTGTTGGAGTAGATCTTACGCTTCAGGCTTGGCCAGAAATCTTCGATGGGACGCGACTTGGAGACGTTGGGTGGGTCCGCAAACTTAGGTACCACATCGATATTCAGCAGCTCCATTTTCTCCAACGATCGCTATACTTCGTATTATAAATTTCTCCGTCCACGGCCAGTCCGGAGCGAAAAAAGAACAACTTTGGCATCCCTTTCTCGCTGATTGTCAGCCACTGCAGCACCTTCTTTGGAGACTTGGTGTGTGAATCAAACATCATCTCGGTGCTCACATCCTTCATGGGGGAGGTAAAATACGAAGTGCCCTGCTAATCGTTGCCATCCAGAGTGAGACAGGTTTCGTCGTCTATCACCACGTCGTGATTTGCCAGGAAAATCGACTTGACCATCTTATTCAGGCGCTACCGCTGCATCATTGCCAGCAGCTCCGAGACTAGTGAACGGGACTGCTGCTTCCTGACATGTATGTCCATGTGCGCCAGGTACTTTTTCACTGTTTAGCCGGTCGCACCGACCTCCTGGCCGAGCGCACGCAGCGATGTAGCCACTTTTTTCCCGGTCTTCCTTGTCAGCATCCTTTGAAGCTTCTTGTCGATCAGGGTCGTCGGCCGTCCGGAACCGGGCTTCCTTTCAATGCTCTGATTGTTGTCCAATAGTGCCAAGATGTTGTAAATGCCGGAACGGGCGTATCCCAGGAGTTGCCGCACAAGGTTCTTTTCCGACGCGACGAAATACCGTTCTTTGAACGCGCCCCAAATAACAAAATAGGTTATATCCAAGTTTTTTAGTGCTAAATAAAACCAAAACATAAAACCTTCAATGCCGACCACGCGGCTATAACAACCTATTAACAACAGCTATATACATCCCAAGTATCAATCAAAATGCTTCGAAGACTTAGGATTGTTTTATTTTCGTTTTATGTTAACTTAAAAAAAAGTCTTTGTTTATATTTTGGTTTTCTTTGATAGCTAAAAAATGTGAACCGCAAGTATTCTTTACAACCATCCCAAGTAATAATCAAAAAGTTTCAAAGACTTAGGATTGTTTTGTTTTCGTTTTTTTTTTTTGCTAACTTACAGCAAAGTCTATGATTATATTTTGGTTTTATTTAATAGCCAAGAAATACGATCCGCAAGCATTCTTTACAGCCATACTATCCCAACCGTCATACGCATGAAGTTGTATGATAGTCCTACTGATGACCAAATAAAACTAAAACCAGCAGTCTATAATTGTTGCTGAAATAAAACTTGGTGATCGTAGCTTAGGCAGATAAATACCATAATAGGCTTTTTGGTTCAAGATATGCTGTGTTCTGATCAGATTAAGAGAATCAGTTATGATGAAAGATTTTGGATGCGTTCGAGAATTTATCCGAAAACAACATGTCGTCTTGGATGGGTAAAATGCTAAATTATGAAACACAATCCTAAATCAGCATTTTATTTTACAAGATTACCGATACCAAAGGACAGTTTTGAAATTCGAATGATGGATTAAACTATACATTTAACAAAATTTATCAAATCATGGCATTTGTCCAATCAACACTTTAATTGAATTTAGTTCTAGATTCATTTTCTAGAGAATTCTGACGGCGCGCTGTAATTACGATAAAAATCGTGGCCGGTTTCACCATAAATATTTCACGGCATGTATTTTTACATGCACAAGAACGATTTGAATGACAATAATAATTAATCATTATAGAACGAAAACTCAGACATTTCTGTTTCACGACACTGTCGGAGTATAACGTTATCATTGAGAAATGAAGCCAAGATAAAATTTGGTGCTTTACACTTAATTTGCAGAATATATCTCAGTTCAAATTTCATTCTATGGCAAGCAAATCGACCTGCTGAAAACGTCTGGTCCTATGATGGAGCGCATATGAAGTTTTGATGTATCACTAACTAACTGGGCAGAATATACTCTCGAGAAAGCTCACCGATCAAGAGACCGTGAATCTTGGATCACCGGGTCGGCTTGCTACGGGGTAATCGGAGGGGCTACGCGCGGGAAAGTGTGGAACAACTATTGGATTCTTAGGAGGTTTCGTTTTAGCTTAAATGGAAAAACTGTGAGTTAATCATCTGATCTTTATATCAAGAATCGAGGGTGTGCGTGTGGGTGTGTGTGTGTGGGATGGGCGCTAGAAGATCACTTCCCTTTTCACGGTACGTACCGGCTACTTCGGAGGGTTCTGGTTCTGGCGATGCGATGCTGCGTTGCTGCTGCTGCGATGCTGTGTTGCTGGTTGCGGAGGAGAGGGAAACTCGTTGCTGTTCTGCGCTGGCTGGAACAATGGCTCTGCCGAATCGCAATGGCGGATGCGTGGTTTGGCGTGAATGCGGGGTCTCCTACGAAAGGCAGAAAATCAAAAGGCAGAATCACGAAAGCAGAATTACGAAAGGCAGAATATTTCATAAGGCAGAATAACGAATGGCAGAATCACAAAGAGCACGAATGGCAGAATCGTAAAATGGTCTACACACACTCGCGGTCTTTGGCCGACTTTATTGTCCTTGTGTATGCTGTCCATACTCGCTACCGCTCGTTCGGACTTAACTAAGGGAAAGAAAACCTGTTTGAATAATCCTATAAAACCAGCAGATCAGTTGTTTGTATGCGAGAGGCCGCCGCTTCCGACGGCGGGTCGGCGGCCGGCTTTGACAGCGGAAACCATGGCGGCTTTGTGCCGCCTCGGTTCCTTGCCCTCGATTATGCGTTTTCGCCGCATGAATTATTTAATGTTAATTATAAAAAACAAGCCAACAAGACACTAGTGTAAGTTATACCTAACATCGAAAAATTACTCTCCAACGCCAAACCAGTTTGCGCGTTTCGGATCTAATAATTAGGCTTGATTTGCACCTCCCATCAAAACTGGTCATTGCTTGTGACCAGTTCTTATGTCCAGTTACCAAATAATATTAAATAATAAATGTAGAGTAGCAGCTTTGATATCGTGACCAGGATTCGCACCAATTTGCCATCACGCTTTTGGCTATCGTGAGTCAGGTTTTGCTACCAGTGATTCTACTATTCGTGCCCTTCCAAATTCTGCCTTTTGAAATATTCTGCCTTGTGTGTACGGTCATAGAGTTCTGCCTTTCGTGATTCTGTCTCTGTGGCGAACCCGGAATACGGGTCTTTCGGCGTCTTCCTTCCTTGGTGCGATCGAAGGGCCACAGACGATGCCGTATTGGCTTCACCGAGAAGGGTCCTCTTTTACGGTTAGGGCCGGTCGCCCGAGGATTGAGCGGGCATGTCGCTGCCCGAAATTCCTTTACGTTTAGGCGTAGCCGGATTTCACCACCTAGGCCGACTCGTGTGAAGTGAGGAAACGACGATCGAATATGAATTCGATAATAATAGCAATAAAAGGTCCTGATCGGACAAAATTTATTAGCAAGTGGCAACTAAGGCGGTGGGTGGGCTGCTTTACCTGAATGCAATTGGCCTTGCTTCGTGCAACAATCTGCTCACTCAACTTAGCTTTCTTCTCGCAACTTTTCACTCACTTGTTACTCACACGAACGCCGCGGTACTTCTGACCATTTGGCGGTTTTCAATTCCTGATTCCTCTCCTCTTACCACCCTCCATTTTCTTCCCTTTTCCTGCATTTAATTATGCCCACCCCCGCAAGGTTGTATTTTGCTGACGGTGTATAACAGTTTCTTAACCGCGTTTAGCTTGGCCCATTTTAGTATAACAATTTTTGTTTTTTTATCCTACTAATCTATTAACAATATTTATATTTTGAATTACTAATCCTACTAACAAATTACATTGAAACAAAATTAGAAGTACAATAGTTAAATACGATACATTAAGCACATTTTAAAATATACCAAGGAGAATTTGTAACAACGGTTGCAGATTATTGCAATAAACCTGGGCCAACTAGCCATGGCACATGTATATAGCTGTTGTTAATAAGTCTTCATAGCCGCGTGGTCGGCATTGAAGGTTTTATGTTTTGGTTCTATCTAGCACTATAAAACTCAGATATAGCCTGTGTTGTTACTCGGGATGGCTAGTTGACCCAGGTTTATTGCAGTCTTCAAAACTTCATATGCGCTCCATCATAGGACCAGATGTTTTTAACAGGCCGATTTGCTGTCCATAAAATGGCCACGAAATTTTAACTGAAATATATTCTTTATGTTTAATGTGAGGTAATAAATTTTATCTTGGTTTCATTTCTCAATGACAACATTATATTCGGACAGTGTCGTAAAAAACAGAAATACGTGAGTTTTTTTCTATATTGATTGATTATTATTGTCATTTAAATCGTTTTCGTGCATGTAAAAACACATGCCGTGAAATATTTATGGTAAAACGGGCCACGAATTTTACCGTAATTACCGCTCGCCGCCGTAATTCTGTACAGAATGACTATTTAATCAAAATTTAATTCCTCTGAACTAAGGTGATGATTGAATAAATGACATGATTTGTCATTTTTTGTTAATTGTATGACTATCATTCGAATTTCAAAACTACTCTGTGGTATCGGTGATGTTGTGAAATAAAATGCTGATTTGGGACTGAATTTCATAACGCATTTTTTCATTTAAGGCGACATGTTGTTTTCAGAAACCCCTCGAACGCTCTCAAAATCCCTCATTATAACTGATTCTCTTAATTTGATCAGAACATGGCGTATATTAAACCCAACACGCCTATCACGGTTTTCATCTGTCTATATTACGATCATCAGGTTTTATTTTAGCCACCATTATTGTCTGCAGGTTTTTAGTTTTATTTTGCCATCAGACTATCATACAACTTGATGCATATGACGGTTGGCATAGGCTGGCTGTAAAGAATACTTACGGATCATATTTTGTGGCTACTAAGGTGATGATTGAATAAATGCCATGATTTGTCATTTTTGCCGTTCTCCTAGAAAGATATAGCAATCACTTGCAAAACCGAAAGTATAAAAGTGCTCCAAACGGCCGAATGGCATATGTCACTCGATTCAACTCGACGAACTGAGCATTTTTTGTATGTGTGTGTGTGCAGATTTTTATTCTCACTCAGTTTTCTCAGAGATGGCTGGACGGATTTTCATGAAATTAATTGAAAATGAAAGGTCTTGTTGTTCCATAAGACCCTATTCAATTTCATTGTACCCAATCGGATTTTCAGTTTAGTCAAAATGTAAAAATTATGAAACATTATTATCTCGAAAACTACACAACCGATTTGAACAAAATTGGTTTCAAATGAACAGGTTACCTGAAATACCCTTAACTTTTTAATTTTATAAAGATTGAACTTGTGGTTCAAAAGTTACGGAGAGAAACGTGTTCTGAAGACTGTTTAATCTCATGTTTCTCAGAGATGGCTGGACCGATTTTCATAAAATCAGTGTCAAATGGAAGGTCTAGTTGCCCCATAAGACTCTATTGATTTGTCTTGCAATCGGACCATTACTGTTATGTTTAAAAATGTGAAATCCAGCTATGAAAAGGAACATATTCCGAAGACTACTTGGACTCACTCACTTTTCTCAGAGATGGCTGACCCGATTTCCACAAAATTAGTGTCAATTAATAAGTCTAGCTGCCTCATAACACCCTATTAAATTTTACTGTAATCGAACTGTAACTTCGTCTGTAAGGTACCGAAATGTGAAAATCACGAAACTTCATTATCTCAAAAACTACACAACCGATTTGATCAATATTATTATCAGATGAGCGGGCTAGTTAAGGGTTAACTGATAAATTTTGATTGAACACGTGGTTTCAAAGTTTGGCTACCCTATAGGTTCCCATTTCATTTGATTATAATTGAATATAAGCCACCGTTATGTATTAAATTGTTTATAAAACAACGAAAGTTTTCCATCTCATATAAAAATGCCAATAATTAAGCCCCCCGATAAGATATCAAGGATCTTTTTTTAGGTAAATTTTTGTCATAAGTCCCGTTTTCCAATGAAAGTTTCAGTTCATAATCAAATTTTTTTTAATTTGTGTTTTGAAGGGTTTTATCTGACAATTATGGGAAAAATTAATTTTTGTGTAATATTCAATGGGCTCTGGGAGTCAAATAACTGAATGCAATGCTGAACTGAACCATACAAAATATTCGAAACCAATCCCACAAAAATTAGTAAAATATATGGACAAATTTAGAAATCGAAAAGAATTGAAAAAGTGCAAAAGTTAAATATTAAAGTTTCAAATCTCTATCGAAGTTTAGAGAAACATTCTCAAGTTGTAGGTACTGCAGTTGTATTTTAGAATAAAGCAATGAAAAATTCAGTTTATAACTAAAAGTACACAAATTACTAAAATACAAATATAACTCTGTATAATAATAAATAATCCAAAACTATTTTCGAATGTCTGACTGCCTGTGAAATCATTTATTAAACTCCCAACTAATAAGTCATGTAATAATCATGTAAATATGCCTCGTTATTAAAAACATGTTAAATGTTCCAAAGATAAACACAGTGAATTTTAGATATAAAGTCAGGAGGTTTAGGCATACAGACGAAAGGTTTAATAGACGCCTATTGGAAATAATGCAAAACAGCGAATAGTAACCTGTAAGAATGCGCTTTGCAGCATCAATCCGAGGACAGCCAGTGTATAATTCGCAAACACGTAAATAATAAATCTAAAAAAATGCATGTTTCTATTCCTTACTACGCTTATGCCACTACATTATTTCATATTGACAATGAACTTGATGCAATATCGTCTCGTAATTAATGAACAAGTCACAACAAAAGTTCAGCTTTAGTAGTAACTTAAAGTGGCCTATTTGGATCCTCTTGATATACAATTCTGTATATAATTGTTTTATTTATGTTCAACTAATTATCTATATAATTTTATTATATCTTTCATTGTGTAAATCATAACAGAAACAAACATCTAGTAATTGCTCTCAACCTGATTATATTTAATTAGTTATCACGTTTGGAGAAATCTCTTTTGTATGATTGTCATTGTCGATGATGATGTAAAAGTATGTGAAAAAAAAGGAGTAACCATTACTGCAGAATAGTGAATAACGCAATTGCTAATGATTTATGTTTCGACGTAGTTTCATACTTACTAGCCAATAATGTTTTTTTTAAGCCATAAAATATTTTGCTTTATTAGTTAACCTCATTAATATAGGTTACATTACTCTTTAATCGTGTCAATAATAATTATCGTGTCGGTTAAATTTTCACATTTGTTACGAATTGTTGCTAAAAAGACAAAAGGTGCATTATATATTATTCAATCCAACGCATTTACTATAAAAATTCGTTTGTTTCAGTTCTAATTACTTTTTCGCGACAGGAAAATATAATCTAGGTAGGCAATTTTTGCACTATCTTCAATTTGCAATACTGTTTCTCCTCGGCTGCTAACTCACGTAAATAATAATTTCGTTACTTTAACACTAAAACGAGTTTATTACTCTAACACTACAATGTATATAATATTAATAAGTCTACGGAAAAGACTTCAGTGCTCAGTTTTCTATATACACAATTTACAGATTATTGAAGAATGAAGAACGATTGAAGTTCAATTGTACGTTTGTCGCTTTCTCAATGTTTGCTGGAGCCAAACTTATGAAAAAGTTTCACGGGAAAATAACTCTCAGAGCAAATATGCCATATGCTCCAGTTGAGAGAAGGATAAAGAGAAAACTTCACGTTCATCCTATCAGCCTCCCATGCATTTTCCACAGAGCATGGTATACGTGCAGCATCACTAATTTAGGGGTGTTCAAAGCGTACAATTCTCTAGTGTAAATATCTGAAATATTACATGCATATTCAAGAGTAGTGAAAATGTGTCATATCAATCGGACAAACGACGTTTGATACATGAATCGCGCGTTTGAGCATTATTCACATATCATTTTAACAACTCGATAGGTATTACACGCGAGAAAATTTGTATTCACGGCATCCTGAGTTTGAGGTATTGAACAATTTGATACTGAAAAAAACCTTAATTACTTCAGAGAGTGGTTTGCATGTGCTCATAAAATTTTTTGAAAATTAACATCACTTTGTTTGTTCCATACTGATATTTTGAGAATGTTTTACTTATAATTAGTGCCAGTTTGAGACCGTAAGGTTTGGAATAATATTTCTTCTTGGTAAATAAATTTGTGCAATTAGTGTTTTGGCTTCCTCACCAACCAGATAAATTCGCTCTATAAATGATTTTCATTAAACTGTATGAAAATATATATTCAGCTATGTACCGAAATATATTCTTTAACGATAGAACTACTGTTTATTTTGATTGTTCAGTTGGAATGGTCGCCGGTGTTCAATCGTTTCGTAAAGTTTTTCACGATAACCAGAAGTTTTTTTTATTGATTTTTCCATATAAGTCCCAAAAAATGTAATTAAAAAAGGTTCAACGATTCAAGTGGGGATCTGTAAGCTTATGTATCTAAAATAGATCAAACTGAATAGTCCGGATTCGATAGATCTAATCTCATTTAACCCTCTTCGCGCAGGGAGAATCACTTTGTTCAGGCAAGCCTTTCTGGGTAGACTACCTAATCACGAAGTTGAACACATGAACGACGTAATTTGCAACAGGACTAACAAATTACAAACTAGAATTACTATCAAACTGCTGAGCATTTGTCTTGAAGCATTAATCTTCTCAAAAAAGTGAATCTGTTTCATCTCTTCCTGTAAGTCTTAATAAACATTTTTTTAACCCGTAAAGACCCGAGACGGAACTTGTTTTTTGAAAATGCTCGTTTTTAGCACTGGAACGGCCGATTTGGGAAAACTTGGACTTTTATCCAAGGGGAATGATTGCTCTAAGTTTTGGTAAAGATGCCACCCCTCTGGACCCCTCCCCGTTTTCGTGAAACGCAAATATGTCTTTGTTTTTTTTCTAATTTTTCAAACAAATTGAGCAAACACTGGAAATTTTCATACGTATCAATTGCTCCATGTATCAAATCATGTCAGGTGGATGAAACATGGAATGCAAGAGTGAATTTTGGAGTTTCTAAATTATTTCAGTACAAAATCACAAAACTACGTATTTTCATAAAATTCATATAAAAAAATCGTTCTGCAAATTTTAAGCTCTACATTTTTGAAGTAAGGTCTCCTGAATAAATATGCGATGAAATATTTATTTTGGCATACAAATTTTTTGAGAAAGCGAGTTTAAATTCACTAAAGTACGTATTTTCACGGAAACCTGATTTTCTCAGTCTCCCAGGGTAGGTTTCAACTTGGCTCTTCAGTTTTCAAGTTCTATATTTCTAGAGTAACGTCTTCTTAATACAGAGATGCTGAAAGATTTATTCTAGCATGCACAGATTTAGAGAAAAACGAGTTTGAATTCACTCAAGTACGAGTTCTTATGAAAACTTGATTTTCTCCAAATCTGTGCATGCTAGAAAAAATCTTTCACCATCTTTGGATGCAGGAGACGTCACTCTGAAAATAAAGAGCTTGAAAATTGAAGAGCTAAACTGAGCCTACCGTGGGAGACTGGGAAAATCAGGTTTCCATGAAAATACGTACTTTAGTGGTTTTGCCTTTCTTCTATTTCTCAAAATGTTTGCATGCTAAAATAAATCTTTCATCGCGTATGGATTCAGAAGATCTTACCGCGAAAATGTAGAGCCTAAAATTTGAGTAACGGTTTTTTTGTTTGATTTTTTATAAAAATACGTATTTTTGTGAATTTGTACTGAATTGATTTGGAAAGTGAATGTTGGAGCACTTTTACATAACATATTTCATCCACCTGCCATGATTTGATACATGGAGGAATTGATACATCTTTACGGATTAAAATAGAGTCATTAGAGCGTTGACACCTGCATAAATTTTTTAAATCAATAAGAAGCTGAAGTTTTTCGTTGATTACACAAATCGACACAATATATACCCACGAGCTTAAACCGAAAAAAAAGAAAGACCTTTTTAATCAATTCTGTGAATTTCTGGTGATAGGAGTGCGTCAAAAGGCCGCGCTTCTATCAATGATAAAGACACTCACTTGGTTCACAGGAAACTTCATTCAAGTCTCTAAAGACATTACGCACATTCAATCTAACTCCCCAAGTAAAACATGTTAGAAAAGAGTTCACAATGACAGTAGTCATATGAGAGTACCATAAACGCAATTGAAAACTTGTGTTGTTATATTCTTGTTCTCGAGATGTTCTTTTATAGTTTAAATGTATTTTATAGATTATTGAATATAAACTGCCGCTGCTTGTCTGTAACTTGTGTTTATGATGTTATCAAAACTGCACAGAAAACAACTTTAAATACATCATTTGCGAGAAGTTGTTTTTCATCAGTGATTCAACCACATTTCGAAAACAAACTCGTTTTTTCCTGGTTTTGGAGTATTTTTTCAATAGTATGGGCTTGTTTTCAAGTTATCTTCCAGATGTTTGCACTATTAAAAAAAACTGTGTATAAAATTCTCAGCCGGAGCAGCCGCGCCTGTTCAATATTACACGCCAAATAACAATACTACGTACCTACAAAGTGCATTTCTTATGGTTGGTCTTAGTATTCAGCAGCCAACGGAAAATTACTTGATTAAATTGTCATTAAAATTATTTGAACGATTTCAATAAAACTATTCGAGGTGTCGAAATGTGCCATGAAAAGATAAACAAACCCCTTGCAGTGCAACCAATAAACTATGTGCAACGTTAAAACTATGCGAAAAAAAAAAAAATATCCAAGTTACAGAAACAATCCATTTTAAGAGAGTACATTGCTTTTTATAATCAATTTATAATTAATTGAAAGTACTATGACGAGACGATTGTCGATCTAGCTGCACTGCGCATAACAACACATTCGCGCATGCGCCGGGTAAATGTTGTCATAGCAACGCATTTGAGCATGCGTTTTGTTGTAGAGAATTCTGACCCACGAATGCGCGAATTGTTTGCACTGGGTCAGTGCAGATCTACCCAAGAAAAAAGAAACGACATTACGATTTACTACGCATGTAAGAAAGAGATACCAGATAGTTGTTTTCGAACTAAGCCCATGCGGTTGACTCTTCGCAATTTAATAAATCAGAGAACATTCCGTAATGCATAGTCTATTTTCCACTGGTTGACAAATAGAAAACGGTATCCAATGAATGGCGCAGATTTTTTTCAGAAGTAAAACACAATGTTTCACCATGAAATTTGACGCGCACGTACAACCTTGTATTACAAGCATCGAAAGGTTGATCTAATATTGTTTCTTATTTTTCGGTGATTATTCGAAACGCCATAATCATTATTTTTTTATTGTTCCTAGGGTAGGGATCATATTCTAAGCAGCTTTAGGAACCACTTGTGTATTGAGATGAAATACTCGAAATGTGTTGGGTGAAATTCGAACAGAAGTATATTAATCTGTTCTCTATTTTTTTCTTTGTCAAAACTTGTTTTCAGATTGAAAAACTGTTACCGTTGCGCAACTCTTGCCCTACAATGCCCATGTAGGAAAGTGCAAGCAAGGGAATTAGTAGTGTAGTGTAGTAGATACGATCTTGATGTATTTTTGTTTATGTTTAGGTTGGGCATGCGTTTATTTGTAACTATATTTTGTATGTTAAAGTTACTGTCGAATAAATGTAAATTAAGTCAAAGCGTTTAAAAAAATTAAATATAGGGACTAGAATAAATAATAGAACTCCAGTGGACAATAACGAAATAAATAATTAAAAACTAATCTGTACTAAAAACTGAAAATACAACCCTGCTGATGCACCGCACGAAATCTGCTGCACTATGCACGGAGAGACTTGCAGATAGAGATGCTGAGAGGTGGTAGAGAAGCTTGGGAGCCGGATACTGTCTTCTTGACCTGACCGGCGACGAGTAAAGACGTGATTACTGGGTGAAGACCCCACACACGAGAACCGATTTTATACGAAGGAAGGCCATTTCGTGCCATTAAAGTGAAACTTAGCACCAAAAAGTCAGTGCGCCGATTAAGAAAAACAAATCAGGTACGACCGAGGAACGCCGAAAAATTGCGCATTAGATATTAACCCAAGCTCCTCTCCACAAAAACCCACCAGGACCCGTTACCATAGTCTGGCTGAATCCACGTGGAAGAGCAACCGACCGGATCCCCGGTTTGACGCAGCTTTTGAGGTCGTAGTCATCCTGGACAGGGACTACGACGGGCTGTTGTCCCCTCCACCAACGGCATCGCGACGAGCAGTGCGACGAACATCGCGGCGAGCATCGTGCAGAGCAGCAGCGGTACCGCTAGAGCAACCAGCGCAGGCCACGTGCCTCCCCGTGGTTGTTTAAAATAAAAACTAGTAAAAATATAAGTGAGTTGAATTCTTGGTTCCGAAGTAGACCCGGAGCCGACCCTGAGGACCTTCGAGTCTCTCACGGCCGACAGGGAGTAAAGAAAAGAGGTCTTGGGAACCCAACCCCAAACAGTCCCCAGAGGAACGACCAGGAACTAGGGGCTTTGGCAAAAGCCCTTCAGGCTGAGCAGTAACAAAACTAAGTTAGCAAACTTTAACAATAATCAATTAAAGTTACCAATTGAGGGACACTATTCCAATCAATCTATTTTAAGCAGTTTCCATCTGTTCTGCAGGCGTTTTTTTTCAGCACCCGAAGTGGCTCCTGAATGGCTGCAATATAGGTCGATTTGTTTCGAAAGGTGATTGTTCACAGATTTCTTTGTGATTCTTCTGGAAATAAGGGGTCCCATACAAATGAAACACAAATTTCGCACAGCTCGAGAACCAATCAAGCAAATACAACCAAATTCAGCAGGTGAATGTTTTTAAGGATAAAAAATATGTCCATAATGTTCCGACACCCCTGCCTCTTTTGGAAGGGAGGGGTTCCATACAAATTAAACACAAATTTCCGCACACCTCGCGAACAAACCAAGTAAATGGAACCAAATTTGGCACGTGGATGATTTTGGGGCAACAAATATGGTTATAATGGTTTGACACCCATCCCTCTTCTAGAAGTAGGGATCCCATACAAATGAAAGACAAATTTCACACAGCTTGAGAACCGATCAAGCAAATACAACCAAATTTGGCAGGTGAACGATTTTAGGGGCAACAAATATGTCCATAATAGTTTTACACCCCTGCCTCTTTTGGAAGGGAGGGGTTCCATACAAATTAAACACAAATTTCCGCACACCTCGCGAACTAACCAAGTAAATGGAACCAAATTTGGCACGTGGATGATTTTGGGGCAACAAATATGGTTATAATGGTTTGACACCCATCCCTCTTCTAGAAGTAGGGATCCCATACAAATGAAAGACAAATTTCACACAGCTTGAGAACCGATCAAGCAAATACAACCAAATTTGGCAGGTGAACGATTTTAGGGGCAACAAATGTGTCCATAATAGTTTTACACCCCTCCCTATTTAAGAAGGATGGGGTTTCCTACAAATGAAACACAAATTCCTGCACATCTCTAGAAATAATCAAGTAAATAAAACCAAATTCGATATGTTGAGGTTGTGAAGAGCAAAAAAATATCATGGTTGTTCGACACCTCTCCCTCTCCTGGAAGAGAGGGCACATACAAATGAAACTCGATTTTTTTCACAACTCAAGAACTAATCAAGTAAATGGAACCATATTTGGCATGTGGAGGTTTTTGGGAGCAGATAATATTTTAATGGTGGTTCGACACCCCTCTCACGTCTGGATGGGAGGGCTCTTATACAAATCAAACACAAATTTCAATGGTGTTTTGACACTCCTCCGTACTCTGGAAGAGGGGGAGGTCTCCCATACTAATAAAACAGATATTTTAATATTTGAAAACAGCCTAAAATATTCGGTCAATGCACAGAAGCCAAAACTCGACTCCAGACGCCGTTTTCAAATTTAAGATGAAAACTTGAAACTATGCGTGTTTCCGGAACCAGAATGATACACAGGAGCTGCAATCGACTACAGCCATTTTTTGAATTCAAAGATGGCAACTTCCGGTTTCGGTAAAATAGCTGAAAATGACCAAAAACACCTATTATAGATGTTTCTTTAACCAGAATGACGCTGAGGGTCCAGAAATAGTCTCCCAATGTAATTTTGAAATCCAAGATGGCGACTTCCGGTTTCTGGAAAACAGCGGAAAGTTTCCAAATACCACCACTCAATATGGGTATTTTCGTAATCGAAATGATGCACTGAAGCTACAAATCGATCTCAGACAACAATTTGAATTGTAAGATGGAAACTTCCGGTTTCTAGAAAACAGCCGAAAATGGCCGATCTTCACCCAATATGATTATATCTTGAACCAGATTGATACACAGGAGCTAAAATCGACTACAGACACCATTTTGAATTCAAAGATGGCGACTTCCGGTTTCTGTAAAACAACCGAAATCACCAAATACCACCCAATATGGGTGTTTCTTTAACCAGAATAACGCTCAGAGGCCAGAAAATGTCTCCAAATGCCATTCTGAAATTCAAGATGGCGACTTCCGTTTTCTGAAAAACAGCGGAAAGTTACCAAATACCATCCAATATGGGTATTTTAGAAATCGTAATGATGCACTGAATTTCAGCCAACATTTTGAATTGTCCGGATACTACTCGGTAATCGAGATGATGCACAGACGCCAAGCATTGACCCATGACACCATTTTGAATTTGAAGATGACCACTTTCAATTTCTGGAAAACAACCAAAATAACTGAATTCCACTCAACACGGGTATTTCCGGAATCGGATTGATGTCAAAAAACAGCTGAAAATAACCAATATAGATATTTTCATAGAGGTGATGTACAGAAGCCAAAAGTCTAGGATGTTGTCATTCTGATAAAACCAATCATTTCAAATTTGTCATTTGACTTTGATCATATCCTATGGCCGATTCGTTGTGTATTTGCAGACTATAAGCAAATTATTTAATTAAACACAAAAATGGGCCGGACGAAGTTTGCCGGGTCAGCTAGTGGTTTATATAGAAATGAGCAACGGTTCATCTTGTTCGCCCTGTCCGTGTTGCCCGTTGTACGTGTTTACTAATTATCTGAGAACTAGCAGTGTACATCAGGTTGCAGACGAGGGCTAAAAAAAAACATTTTTAGTCTGTTCTACCCGATTCATTAAGTCTTGTTTAGGGTTTTCGAAATTGTTAAGGTGACACTCATGAAATAAGTGAAGAAAAAAAAACTCGTGCTCGTTTTTGGAGTAAAATTATAACCTTTCTAGAGACTTTTTTGTTACGTAACGCTGTAGCAATTCGTAACGATCAAGGGTACCCTTCACTTCCACTCTATCGACGTTACGTAATTTATGAGTACCGCCTAATTGGCATTATATAAATAAAACGTAGCTCCAAAAACTCGTTTCTATCTTCATTTTCATAACCGCCTTTACTCAGAAACCGTCTAAACATAAGTACCGTAATGCATCAAATTTCGAACACTTAAGCTATGATGTAACTTCTTGCATTAAAAAATCAACGAAAAAAGAATTTTCTCGCCGATCTTAAAGGTTTAACATGTTGGTTATTTTATTGTTGTTGCAATTGTGTGCTATTTATATAGATTCAAATATGTTTTGTTTATGAAATTAACGAGAATTCAGAGTTCGGCTTTGATTCAAATTCCGAACACTTTATTGAAATCACTAAGAGGTAGACAGGCGAACCGTCTCAACACTAACTGTCACTTTTTTCAACGTCTGCTGGTTCCTTGGAAGTGGTCCTACAGTAAAAAGCTATACATGACTGAGTAAAGGACATTGAATCACATGGGACATGAATCAAAACGGTATAATAAGCGTTAGATGACACTAGTCAACAAAAGCGAAAAAAAATTCTGGCCTAGAAAGAATCAAGCTTTTTAACCATTCCTGTGAATGTTAGTGTTCCTAGCCATTGTCACAACGCGTCAAGTAAGGTCAAAGTATCGCATAGTAATTACTAGCCGGGTTCGTCGCTTCAACGTTATCTTTAAAAGAAAACTCATTTAAGTCTCTGAAAAAATGTTGGTGGCTAGGGGCAACAAAATTCACAGGAATGGTTGAAAAACTATAATCTTTCATTTTTTCAATTCGTTAAACGCCTTCATTGACCAGTGTAATTTATCAACAATGATTTGAATTACCGAAATCGTTTTATTCCCACGACATTGATTTTGTGCTTGAAACACATTGCAAAACATTAAAAGAATTCAATATTACAATAAAGTATAGTTATCACCAACACACTTAATCTTTAACACCTGGCATATTCGAAAAAAATGGTAATTAAATGAAACCGAATCATTCAATCTTATCTCATAATACGTAATGATAAGTTTGCCATTTGGATTACTTGGGAGTAAATAGATCACTCAGTATTTGCTTTAACCCAGTTGTAGACAATAATGACCACGTTAGGAACCAAATCATAAACGCTTTCCCTATTTTATCCAGCACATATAACGCCTTTAGTTGAATTCGAGCCTTAGGTAGCGAAGAAAGCGGTTCCTTCATGCAATATTGTCGACCGCCAAGAACAATACGTCGAATATAATCTTTTGTATCAATGCGATCAACATCCATATCAAATAGTTCAAAATCGCGTGGAGTAAGATTCTGCGGTATCGCTTGATATTGATTCGATTTGAAGTTCCACTGACGTGTTGTGAAAAACTGTAACAGTTCCAATCCTTGGGATACCATTCCTTGCAGTCGACACATACTGAAATAAAAAAAATATCTCAATTATTACTATTTAGATACAATTGCCACCCATACAATCTTTTTTGACCAAAGCAAAACATCAGAAAATCGATGAAATATGCCGGCAACCAATGAAAGAGAATTACGCAGATCGTATGGTACAATTTATTAGTAGTTATGTCTCCATCCGGATACCATATGCCTGCTTCAAACGGATATTCATAGGCTGTTGCTTTTCCCATCTCCAGAACCTCTTTCCAAGTAGTACGTTTTGTTTCTCGACATGTCACGTTGTACACGGGAATTTCTGGTGGTCTGAAAACAAAGTACGTTTCAACTGATAGTTTATGTATCTGCTTCAAGTTTGTATAATTATAATTCGGGAGACAGTGATTATCATAGATTGTCATTCAATGCTTTGATCACACATTGGTTTTAATTCCGATCATCTACCTACTTTCTCCATATCAAAGCAAAGTAAAGCCTTTGTGCTACATTCCGATTCGGAACTCGACCTTCTTTTTATTTATACACAGACTTCGCAGCCAGCTGTTTAGTGTCCAGGACAATTGCGGGACTAGCGCTACGATCTTAGTGACACTAACAGTCTCTCCCGAGGCGAGACTCGAACCTACGACGACTGGCTTGTTAGGGCAGCAGCGTACCACGAGACCTTCTAAGAGTTTCTCCATATCACATGAATCAATTTCAAACACAAAGATTTCAGTGTTCAATTACACTGGTCAACACAGGTGTGGCTCTAAAGCTCAAACAAAAAAATCAAAGATTTTAGGTTTTTAGCCATTCCTGTGAATTTTTGTGCCCCCAGCCACCAACATTTTTTCAAAGACTTAAATGAGTTTTCTCGTAAGGAACCCGGCGACCCTTACGTAAGTTCGTGTTTTGGTAATGGCTAGGAGTACCAAAATTCACAAGAATGGTTAAAAATCTATAATCTTAATATGGCAACTATTTCGAGCTTTAGGGCATCATTTTATCGCTTTTGTCGACCAGTGTTACCACAAGGTGATAGCTGGACGTTTGTCTTGTTCAGAGCTTGACGACTATCAATTGATAATTATCAGGTGATGCCTCACTATCATGATCCGTCGCTTTCAATTGGAAAAAAAAAATAAAATATTTGGTAAATCTTCGAGCTTGAGAGGCTTGAAAAGGAAAGAAATTATTTTCAATTGAAAGCGATTGGCGATTGGAAATTGAAAACGACAAGCGCTGATGGAGGTAAAGGATTTCCATTAGAGATACTCAGAGAGCGAGAGAGATAGAGAAAGAGAGTGAGAAAGAGAGAGATAGTGAGAGTGAGAGAGTGAGAAAGAGAGAGAAATGAGAGAGTGAGAAAGAGAGAGAGTGAGAAAGAGAGGGAGAGTGAGAAAGAGAGTGAGAGAGTGAGAAAGAGAGAGAGAAAGAGAAAGAGTGTGAGAAAAAGAAAAAGAGTGAGAAAGAGAGAAAAAGAGAGAGAGAAAAAACAGAGAGAAAGAGAGAGAGAGACAGAGAGAAAGAGAGAGAGACAGAGAGAGAAAGAGAGAGAGAGAAAGAGAGAGAGAGAGAGAGAGAGAGAGAGAGAGAGAGAGAGAGAGAGAGAGAGAGAGAGAGAGAGGGGCAATGAAAAAAAACAACAGGGCACCAGTGATCAACAGCAACAAAAACCCCGAAATATTTTTCGTTATTTGTTGGATTCGATTGCCGTTCCAACTGCATCTTGCGGTGTAAAAAAATTATCATCGAGTGACACGATGCGGTGCTACTTTTAAATGACACACTGAAGGAAAGGAAAGTGTCATAATTAGCGTCAGTGTCTCCGTCATTTTAGACAATCATCAGTTTCATTTGAAATAACGAGAAGAACACCAGACGGGAAAGAAACCCGTAGAGTAGTAAGGGGCAAAAGTACGCATTGGCTTTTTCAAAACATACGAGAAAAATAAACTGGTAAGATTGTATGAATTTGCAGCATTATAACGACAGTTAATTGCACATGTAAACACATAAGATTTCGTTTAAATGGTGTAAAGTTAAGAGAAAAGTTGTGTTTTGAGCTGTTTTAATCTAATTTTCTTAGTTTTGAGAACTGCGATTCGCCTATTCGTAAACTATGGAAAGTCGAAAACAACAGAATCTCAAAAACTCTTGTGTAGTTGTGGTTTGTAGGGTGAGTTTGTTTTGCCGAAAATATTTTGGTATTTGTCATAAAAATAAAACAAGTTGAAAAACTCCTTGTGGGGCAAAAGTACTCACTAAGTTTCTGTAACCATAGGAGAAAATCTGTTTACCAACACAGAAATTACCCGAGAAAAACTAATGATTCAAAGATAGGTGGTAAAATTGTTTCTTCGAAGGTACTCTTTTTATTCCCGGAAATCCGGTTTTCCTCGATTTTTTGAACAGAATCCTACAAATATTGATTCAAAGCTTATAAAATTACTTCCACAGACCATTTTAATGATTTGGGAAATAAGCTTCCAAAATAATGTTTCACCCGGAACCCTAGGTCTTCTGGTGGCCACAGGTCAAATACCAACCAATATAGGTATTTTGTTTGTGTATTACCGTAATCAAGATGATGCCCAGAGACTAGAAAACGACTCTATGCACCAGTATGAACATCAAATGGTGGCTTTCGGTGTCTGGAAAACAACAAAAAATAGCCGAATATCAGGCAATATGGGTATTTCCTAAATCGAGATGATGCTCTGAGACTATAAAATGGCCCCAGATGCCATTTTTGATTTCAAACGGCGACTTCCGGTTTCTAGAAAACAATCTAAAATGGTCAAGTACCTCCCAATATATATATATATATATATATATATATATATATATATATATATATATATATATATATATATATATATATATATATATATATATATATATATATATATATATATATATATATATATATATATATATATATATATATATATATATATATATATATATATATATATATATATATATATATATATATATATATATATATATATATATATATATATATATATATACATATATATATATATATATATATATATATATATATATATATATATATATATATATATATATATATATATATATATATATTTTCGCACCATCTTCGAATTCGAGATGGCGTCTGGGATCGTTTCCAGGTTACTGTACATAATCGCGATTCCGAAAGTACTGGGTGGTATTTGATCATATTATACTATTTCCCTCAAAACTGGAAGTCCATCATATGCATGAAGTTGTATGATAGTCACTCGGACGACCAAATAGAACTAAAATTCTGCAGACTATACTTGTGGCTAAAATAAAACTTGATGATCGTTACTTAAGCAGATGAATACCGTGATAGGCTTGTTTGATTTAATATATGCTATATTCTGAATAAATTAGGAGCATCGGCCATGATAGAGGATTTGGCATGCGTTCGAGGGTTTATCCGAAAACAACATGTCGCCTTAAATGAAAAAATGCAAAATTATTAATTTCAATCCTAAATAAGCATTTTATTCGACTGTATCACTAATATCACAGAGCAGTTTTGAAATTCGAATGATAGATGATAGATAGATGGTCATACATTTAACAAAATATGACAAACCATGGCATTTATTTATTCATCACCATAGTTCAGAGGAATTAAATTTGGAATAAATATTCAGTTCCTATAGAATTACGGCGGCGCGCAGTAATTACGATAAATTTGTGGCCAGTTTTACCATGAATATTTCACGGCATTTGTTTTACATGCACGAAAACGATTTAAATAGCAATAATAATCAACCAATATAGATAAAAAACTCAGACAATTCTGTTTTTACGACACTGCCGGAATACAACATTGTCATTGAGAAATGAAACCAAGATAAAATTTATTGCTTCACACTTAATTTAAAGAATATATCCCAGTTAAAATTTCGAGGTTAATATATGCCAAGCGAGTCGGCCTGTTAAAAACATCTGGTTCTAAGATGGAGCGCATATGAAGTTTAGATGACTGCAATAAACCTGGGCCAACTAGCTATGACACATATATAAAGCTGTTGTTAATAGGTTGTTATAGCCGCGTGGTCGGCATTGGAGGTTCTATATTTTGGTTGTATCCAGCACTAAAAACATAGGCATACTACACATTACACTTTTTATCCACTTTCACTATTTAATTCTATCACTTTTCACTTATCACTTGCATATACGTATTTCAACGCTTACTTAGCGCCTTCGTCAGTGCTTATTTGGACTGTGGAGAAAATAGCGAAACTCCTAAATTTTTATACCTAAGTAGATAAACGAATGGGACAAATTTTAACTCAGAGAACGTAAACAACTTGAGTTAGGTAGAGAAATGTGCGGCCTGGTGATCCATGCCTTGTCGGGGAGTTTTAGGTAGAAAATTAAAAAGCCAAGAGAAATGATTACCCTGATCTCTGTTAAGGAGGGTAGCTGGGTTTTGTTTGAAAATTTCTAATCTTTCTGCGACATCTAATTTCCAAGGGGATGTTACTGATCGAACAAGACTAATGTTGTCGGTAGTCATAGCGTGATCTTCATGAAAAATATATTCGGCTATTTTGGATCTGAAATGGTGAGTTATTCCTTTTTCTGAGTTTTTTTTAGCATTTATAAGTTCTGAAGTATGTTCCTTAAACCGGATGTCTAAATTTTTTTTAGTTTGGCCAATGGAAACCTTATCACAATGTGGACATGCAACTTTATAAACACCCGCCCTATGCAATTTGTCAATAGTGTCTTCAGTAGACCCCAACCTTGTTTTAATTTGATTATTTCTACTACTGTAGATAATATCGATACCAAATTTTCTAAATTTTTTACGAAGTTTGTCCCATTCGTTTACCTACTTAGGTATAAAAATATAGGAACTTCGCTATTATCTCCACAGTCCTCATAAGCACTGACGAAGGCGCTAAGTAAGCGTTGAAATACGTATATGCAAGTGATAAGTGAAAAGTGATAGAATTAAATAGTGAAAGTGGGTAAAAAAGTTTAATGTGTAGTGTAAATATTCTATCATCGAGCAGAATTTAATGAATTTAAACATAAGCATAACCTATTTCGTTACTTGGGTTGTCTGAGTTTTCTATCTATATTGATTGATTGTTATTGTCATTCAAATCGTTTTCGGGCATGTAAAAACACATGCCGTGAAATATTCATGGTGAAACCGGCCACGAGTATTATCGTAATTACTGCGCGCCGCCGTAATATTATTAGTAATTATATTAATTCCAAATTTAATTCCTCTGAACCAAAATGATGATTGAATAAATGCCAAGATTTGTCATATTTTGTTAAATGTATGACTTCATCTATCAATCGAATTTCAAAACTGCTCTGTGGTATTGGTGATACAGTAAAATAAAATGCTGATTTAGGATTGAAATTCATATTTTGCATTTTTTTCAAGGCGACATGTTGTTTTCGGATAAACCCTTGAATGCATCTCAAATCCCCTATTACGACCGATTCTCTTGATTTTATCAGAACATAGCATATAATAAACTAAACAGGCCTATCACGGAGTTCATCTACCTAAGTTAAGATCACCAAGTTTAATTTTAGCCACAAGTATAGTCTGCAGCTTTTTAGTTTTATTTGGTCGTCAGAGAGACTATCATACAACTTCATGCATATGACAGTTGGCATAGAATGGCTGTGAAGAATACTCGCGGATCATATTTTAAATAAAACCAAATATAATCAAAGACTCTACGTAAGTGAGTATAAAACGAAAACAAAACAATCCTAAGTCTTTGAGGCATTTTGATTGTTACTTGGGATAGAAACAATTAAAATGATCAAGGTCAAATATCATCCAATATGTTTATTTTCGTAACCAAGATGATGCCCAGAGACCCAGAAACGACCCTTTGTAATCCAAAATGGCGACCTCAGGTTTCCGAAAAACAACCATAAATGGTCGAATACCACCAAATATGAGTATTTTCGGAACAAGATTGATGCTGAGACCAGAAATCAACTCCAAACGCTATTTTAAATATATATATATATATATATATATATATATATATATATATATATATATATTTTCGCACCATCTTCGAATTCGAGATGGCGTCTGGGATCGTTTCCAGGTTACTGTACATAATCGCGATTCCGAAAGTACTGGGTGGTATTTGATCATATTATACTATTTCCCTCAAAACTGGAAGTCACCATTTTGAATTTAAAATAGCGTTTGGAGTTGATTTCTGGTCTCAGCATCAATCTTGTTCCGAAAATACTCATATTTGGTGGTATTCGACCATTTATGGTTGTTTTTCGGAAACCTGAGGTCGCCATTTTGGATTACAAAGGGTCGTTTCTGGGTCTCTGGGCATCATCTTGGTTACGAAAATAAACATATTGGATGATATTTGACCTTGATCATTTTAATTGTTTCTATCCCAAGTAACAATCAAAATGCCTCAAAGACTTAGGATTGTTTTGTTTTCGTTTTATACTCACTTACGTAGAGTCTTTGATTATATTTGGTTTTATTTAAAATATGATCCGCGAGTATTCTTCACAGCCATTCTATGCCAACTGTCATATGCATGAAGTTGTATGATAGTCTCTCTGACGACCAAATAAAACTAAAAAGCTGCAGACTATACTTGTGGCTAAAATTAAACTTGGTGATCTTAACTTAGGTAGATGAACTCCGTGATAGGCCTGTTTAGTTTATTATATGCTATGTTCTGATAAAATCAAGAGAATCGGTCGTAATAGGGGATTTGAGATGCATTCAAGGGTTTATCCGAAAACAACATGTCGCCTTGAAAAAAATGCAAAATATGAATTTCAATCCTAAATCAGCATTTTATTTTACTGTATCACCAATACCACAGAGCAGTTTTGAAATTCGATTGATAGATGAAGTCATACATTTAACAAAATATGACAAATCTTGGCATTTATTCAATCATCATTTTGGTTCAGAGGAATTAAATTTGGAATTAATATAATTACTAATAATATTACGGCGGCGCGCAGTAATTACGATAATACTCGTGGCCGGTTTCACCATGAATATTTCACGGCATGTGTTTTTACATGCCCGAAAACGATTTGAATGACAATAACAATCAATCAATATAGATAGAAAACTCAGACAACCCAAGTAACGAAATAGGTTATGCTTATGTTTAAATTCATTAAATTCTGCTCGATGATAGAATATTTACACTACACATTAAACTTTTTTACCCACTTTCACTATTTAATTCTATCACTTTTCACTTATCACTTGCATATACGTATTTCAACGCTTACTTAGCGCCTTCGTCAGTGCTTATGAGGACTGTGGAGATAATAGCGAAGTTCCTATATTTTTATACCTAAGTAGGGAAACGAATGGGACAAACTTCGTAAAAAATTTAGAAAATTTGGTATCGATATTATCTACAGTAGTAGAAATAATCAAATTAAAACAAGGTTGGGGTCTACTGAAGACACTATTGACAAATTGCATAGGGCGGGTGTTTATAAAGTTGCATGTCCACATTGTGATAAGGTTTCCATTGGCCAAACTAAAAAAAATTTAGACATCCGGTTTAAGGAACATACTTCAGAACTTATAAATGCTAAAAAAAACTCAGAAAAAGGAATAACTCACCATTTCAGATCCAAAATAGCCGAATATATTTTTCATGAAGATCACGCTATGACTACCGACAACATTAGTCTTGTTCGATCAGTAACATCCCCTTGGAAATTAGATGTCGCAGAAAGATTAGAAATTTTCAAACAAAACCCAGCTACCCTCCTTAACAGAGATCAGGGTAATCATTTCTCTTGGCTTTTTAATTTTCTACCTAAAACTCCCCGACAAGGCATGGATCACCAGGCCGCACATTTCTCTACCTAACTCAAGTTGTTTACGTTCTCTGAGTTAAAATTTGTCCCATTCGTTTATCTACTTAGGTATAAAAATTTAGGAGTTTCGCTATTTTCTCCACAGTCCAAATAAGCACTGACGAAGGCGCTAAGTAAGCGTTGAAATACGTATATGCAAGTGATAAGTGAAAAGTGATAGAATTAAATAGTGAAAGTGGATAAAAAGTGTAATGTGTAGTATGCCTATGTTTTTAGTGCTGGATACAACCAAAATATAGAACCTCCAATGCCGACCACGCGGCTATAACAACCTATTAACAACAGCTTTATATATGTGTCATAGCTAGTTGGCCCAGGTTTATTGCAGTCATCTAAACTTCATATGCGCTCCATCTTAGAACCAGATGTTTTTAACAGGCCGACTCGCTTGGCATATATTAACCTCGAAATTTTAACTGGGATATATTCTTTAAATTAAGTGTGAAGCAATAAATTTTATCTTGGTTTCATTTCTCAATGACAATGTTGTATTCCGGCAGTGTCGTAAAAACAGAATTGTCTGAGTTTTTTATCTATATTGGTTGATTATTATTGCCATTTAAATCGTTTTCGTGCATGTAAAACAAATGCCGTGAAATATTCATGGTAAAACTGGCCACAAATTTATCGTAATTACTGCGCGCCGCCGTAATTCTATAGGAACTGAATATTTATTCCAAATTTAATTCCTCTGAACTATGGTGATGAATAAATAAATGCCATGGTTTGTCATATTTTGTTAAATGTATGACCATCTATCTATCATCTATCATTCGAATTTCAAAACTGCTCTGTGATATTAGTGATACAGTCGAATAAAATGCTTATTTAGGATTGAAATTAATAATTTTGCATTTTTTCATTTAAGGCGACATGTTGTTTTCGGATAAACCCTCGAACGCATGCCAAATCCTCTATCATGGCCGATGCTCCTAATTTATTCAGAATATAGCATATATTAAATCAAACAAGCCTATCACGGTATTCATCTGCTTAAGTAACGATCATCAAGTTTTATTTTAGCCACAAGTATAGTCTGCAGAATTTTAGTTCTATTTGGTCGTCCGAGTGACTATCATACAACTTCATGCATATGATGGTTGGCATAGAATACTTCTGATCATATTTTATGGTTCTCAAATAAAACCAAAATATAATGATGTATGTAAGTTAGCATAAAACGGAACCAAAACAATCCCAAGTCTTTGAAGCATTTTGATTGTTACTTGGGAATTCTGTTTTCAGGACACTGCTGGAATATAACATTGTCATTGAGAAATGAAGCCAAGATAAAATTTATTGATTCACACATAATTTAAAGAATATATCCGGACTACTTCGTGATAAGGGCGAATCCTTACTTGTTTTCCTATCTAGTTTCGCCCTAATCACGAAGTAGTCCGGATATCTCAGTTAATATTTTGAGGCCATTCTATGGCAAACAAATCGGTTTGTTGAAAAAATCTGGTTTTAAGATGGAGCGCATATGAAGTTTTGATGCGACTGCAACAAACCTGTTTTGTTGTTCAACTTTTGCCCCTAAAACTGCGTATTTTTGCCCCTAAAAGTTAAAAAAAAAGGTAAAAAGAAATCGAAATGACTGCGCGAAATATTCAGTTTCGTTGTTATGTTTTGAGAATGTAGAGCCCTTGTTTCGTTTGAAAGCTGAATATAAAGTAGAGATAATTAATTTTATATGACAATGATGTCACGGTTTGATCAAAAGGTTTTTCATGCTTTGGAGGGTTGGAAACTAAGCATCATTAAGCGACAGCAACAACTTGATGTATCCCATACTTATAATTTGATTGCTTCTTGTGATCGACAGTTTTCGGCGGAGTAAATAAATTAAACTACATTTGCCAGTTTGTCCGTACGTTTCGAGTTAGGGTGTTGTATCATGATCGGACCATTTTTTATATGCGAGATTTCTAAACTATTGAATAAACCCGCATCATCAAAAAACTTCTTCTGATGATGTTCAGAAGGTTTCATTCAGATTATTTAAGTATTACTATTATTAAAAAAGTTTTTAAAAATGTTCTATTTTCGAGCACAATTTACCCTTACAATTGTTTCCAAGTCATGTTTTCAAGCAGTGATCTTAGAATCGAATATTTGAAGATTGCAGTAAATTTTCCAATAATATGCTTCTGTAACATTTAAATTCAATGTAGGAACACTTTTTATATAAAATATTCGCTTTAAAGTTTGAATTATTGGTGAAACGCGAAAGCCTGTTTTGTATCATGATCGGACCAGCATTGAACCATGATCGGACCAGCCTACTTCTGAGACATCACCGTATCACTTTGCTTGTGCTTGATATACCCAATGTAGGATTTCATGTTTAATTCATTGGAACATAATATAAATGATGAAGCTTATTTTCTATAGAATTAGACCTCTCAAAAACGACGTAAGGTTCGCAAACTAAAGCAAAACCATTTAAACTTCACTATAAATAGACCACTATACTTCAAATAGGAAAAATATAACGCAGTGTCATCCTTATTCAGGAAGCACTTTTTAACGAGAGTTTTCGAACAGTTTACGAGAGAGTGATAAATTGAAATATATGAAAATTGATATGTGACGTTTTGCGTGGAATTCTTTCACGATTATTTTTAACGGTAAAATGATTTCACGAAGGTGAGAAAGGTTTTAAAATTGATTGATTTTTGATCTAATGATAATATATATATCGAATTTATTTTTCAGTAACAAGACTCTCTTTGAGACTAACTAATTTTTGAGCTGCGGCAAAGGAAACGTAAGGAAAAAAAACTAATCTTTGAATTTCGTTTAGCAGTAGGGCTTAAAAGTCTCTCCGAAAAATGTCCTCATACAAAATTTGAACTCAATCGAACTTAAGGAAGTAGTGTCTCGAATTGGCCGCTTTGAGTCTCACTTTTTCGACTGATGACGAAAGGCACAGTACATGCAATTGTCGATATGGAAATTTTTGTTGATACCAAATATCTTAAACTTGCGTAAAACGCCGAGATCTGGTGTTTTCTCGAAAAAACAATAATCGAAAAAAACCGAGTTTCTGGGACTTTCATTCATTTCACTTGTCACATTCTCATTTTCACTCACTGTCAATCTCACTTCACGGAGCTAATTTTTTTCACTTCACTTTAGATGGAATCGGAAATAGGTCTCAAAAAACAAAGTGAGCGTGAGAGTGAAATATATTTCACCGTGAGGTAACTCCCGTAACAAGTACCATTGGCTGAATATCGCACTTCAAGCATAAAAATTAGAGCATTGCAATATTCGGGAATTTGTAGTACTACTTGGGGACTACAAGTTGGTCATACATTGTTTCTCAAAATCGTGCTGGTGGAGTGAGCTATCGGTAAAACGAAACTGCAACCGAAAAAACACCCACAAATTGAGCAAATTTGCCGTATTGGAAGCTCAAATATAATTCATAACGTTATCGCAATAATATGAAAAATGTTTGAAAATAATTTTAGAATCACGAAAAAATATCTAATTTATCAAGCCCAAACCAAACACCGTGCATGTAAAGCCTAGCACGCGAAGCGGAAAATCGCTTGAAGTCTTAAAAGCACACTGGTCCGACTATGATACATTTTTTGGTCCGATAATGATTCACCCTGGTCCGATCATGATACAAATTCTATGGTCAGGAAAAACGATATATTTGAATGAATTTACGTCAGATTTGCTATAAATTGTTATTTTTGTAAATTAGACAAATAGAATTTTCCGATAAATATGTATTATTTATGATTACATGTAATATTAATAGTGAAAATGTGACATGAAAAGTGATGTACCTTGAAAATAGTCCAAATTGGTCGGATCATGATACATTACCCTACTACGGGCTTTCACTCATCATCAGCGGACTCTAAAATTAACTATATTAAATATACATTCAGAACAATATCACAAAATTCGAACATACAAACTTTACGACTTACTGTACACACCACAACTACTATTCTGTTTTCATTTATCTAATTTTCTTCCTTTTCCTGTTTTTAGTTTACAAATGATAGGGTTGTATGCAGCTTTGAAAACTATAGAGTCTTTTTGTTTATTCTCAACATTATCATCTCTAAACTTCTCCTTTCAATTGGATGTAGAAAACGATCGTTCGGTCATCGAAATGGAAAAAGCGGTAAACAACTTTAAGCAAAAAGCGCTCAGTGTTCTACTCTGACACAATGCGAAGCGTAAAACAAAATCAGCAAACAGTAAAACAAAAACGCGATCTGCTGGAGCGAATGTTTTGGGTAGCAGATTCATCTCTACTTCTGCAGAGAATGGCCAGAAAAGGAAGACGTGTTTTCGATCGGTACAAACAACATCAAATCTAGAAATTGGAAAAGCTTAAATCGAAGAAATTAGAGCTAGGAGCTACATCACATGCGCTTGTTAATCATATCAATTATACGAAGCAACCTTTCCACGACCGGAATGAGTGATTGAGAAAAGATTTGCATGAATCTAGGCCGTTTCTGAAATCGCATAGCGAAATCATCTTAACGAAAGCTGATAAAGGCAAAACGATTGTAGTCATGGATCGAGATGAGCACGATAGTAAAATGAAATCACTGATCAATGACGAAAAAACGTATGAACGATTGATAAGAGATCCCACAGCTGTTACTCTGAAGAGGATCAACTTAAAGATTGATGAGTGGTACGATGAAGACTTCATAAATAAAAAGCAAAAGATGAAACTGAAGCTGTTCAATTGCAACCCACCTCGTGTATACGGTTTACCGAAGACCCACAAGGATGGAAGACCATTGAGGATAATTGTGTCGACTATCGGAACAGCGACCTATAGAATGGCAAAGTACCTGTCAAATGTTTTAAACAATGTCGTGGGAAAAACGCCGCACCATATAGTGAACAGTTTTCAGTTTGTGAATGATGTACGCAAACAAGAGCTACATTCGGATACAATACTTTTCTCCCTGGATGTAGTCTCGCTGTTTACAAATGTACCAGTTGACTTCGCGATAGAATCTGTTGACCGTCGTTGGAATGAAATAGAAAATTATACCTCTATCGAAAAATGTTCATGAAAATGTTGAAAGTTGTGCTGGAATCCACTTTCTTCCAAAAAAACAATAGTTTCTATAAACAGAAGTTTGGAATTCCAATGGGATCACCTTTGTCTCCTGTGGTAGCAAACATCGTTTTGGAGCGAATTGAATGTGCGGCTCTAGAAGAACTGCAAGTACGAGGGATAAAACCGGATTTCTTTAGGCGCTACGTGGATGACTGCTTGATGGCTGCTAAACGCGAAAACACAGAAGAAATTCTTGCAGTGTTCAATAGTTTTCACCCTAGACTGCAGTTCACAATTGAAATGGAAGCTGAAGGGAAGCTGAAGTTTCTAGACACTATCCTACGGAAAAGCGATGGAAAGATATCGACTGAATGGTTCCCCAAAGATCCTGACGGTAGGTATCTGGACTTCAAATCGGACAGCCCTTTCTGTCACAAGAAAAACACAGTGATAGTAGATAGAGCTCTAAAACTAACCGAAGCTGACCTAAGACAAAAAACTTTCGAAGTTGTAAAAAACATTAATAGCATACTAAAAATAATTATCCTGTTTTCTCCGTGAAAAATGTCATAAAGCAAAGATTACATAAAATGTACAACAGTCTAAAAAAACCAAATGTAAAAAAAATGATCGTTTTGTCACTATACCGTACATAACAGGCATAGGAGAAAAACTAGCTAGGTACCTGAAACAATTTGGGATTGATGTTGCTTATAGGACACTTGACAAAATTAAAAACATATTGTTCACAAAAACTAAAGACAAAATCCCAAAAGACAAAAACACAAATGTTGTATATGAGATTAACTGTGATCAATGTAACAAATCATATATAGGAGAAACCTATAGTTTTCAAAGCTGCATACAAACCTATCATTTGTAAACTAAAAACAGGAAAAGGAAGAAAATTAGATAAATGAAAACAGAATAGTAGTTGTGGTGTGTACAGTAAGTCGTAAAGTCTGTATGTTCGAATTTTGTGATATTGTTCTGAATGTATATTTAATATAGTTAATTTTAGCGTCCGCTGATGATGAGTGAAAGCCAGTGGTAACTCGAAACGTACGGACAAACTGGCAAATGTAGTTTGATTTATTTACTCCGCCGAAAACTGTCGATCACAAGAAGCAATCAAATAGATGCGGCGATTACCACGATAAAACACATACTTATAATTTAAATGCATCAAAATGATCGCTTTGAGGCTTCACTGCCCGAAGTCCGATTGAGCTGAAATTTTACATGACGTCTTTTTTGGAAAAGAAGAAGCTTTTATACATTACATTGATACCCCAATAATCAGGGGGAAAAGGGAAAGGTATTAACATGATTTAGTCCTGTATTCGGATTTTGGATTTTCATTTTACACCTTCATATAACTTCCTTGAAAACATATTTGAGGCCACTGTGGTTTTGATCGAAAACGATCGTTGATTTAAAAATTATATAATTATTGAACAGTGGATATTGTTGTTAATTAAATAGTAGGACATTGAGGTATAAGAGTGTAAGGTAATGAAAAATAATTGAATTATAAAAGAAATGAAATAGTAAAAAAATAAGATTAAAAATTGAACAAAATTTTTTTTTTTGTACCAGTATAGATAGGATAAGTTATTCGATAGTGCTTCTATATTTTACATAAAATCTAAATTTAAATTCGGCCATCGGGCGCGTTCGACAAATGCACTTAGTAGCTGATCTCTCGTATTTTCAAATTGTGAGTAACAAAATCCAAGACAACCAGATTTTATTTTGCATATTTTGAACAGGTAATTACGATCAAATAGAGACCTATAGTCGTATTTACAACTCGAACTACCTTATTGTCCTTTTGCTTTGTTAATCATTAGATATACTATGGTGACAGCACCTAAAATGTACTTACAATTCTTTCATTTGGCCCATGGTATATGCAATTGTAATCAATCCATTTATAGCTATATCGACGGGAATCACTTCTGCATTGTACTCTCCATTGCAAAGCATAGAACGCATGATTCCTTTTCCTCCTGCAACCATAATGCCTACCGGGCCATTCAAGTTATCAACCCATCCTTCTACTGGTTCTTTATTCGCTGGACAAACTAAAAATAGTTTCATGAGAATCAAGAACAGTTTTCGTCTGATTCCAGGAAGGTGTTGAGAATAAATATACAAACAGTGTTAACTCTGAAGAGGAAATATTTAACAAACTTCTCCTTGCAGGCACCTACTATTTTGATTGAAAACTATATGGATCTTTCATTTCAAATCATCCAAAAAATGTCATGAGTTTTTATAGCTTTATTAAAATTGAAACGAATTTCATCTCTTTCAAAAGTGAATGTTATCATGCCAACAGTCCGTCTATTTTCAGGGTTTTCGTCATTTACTAACAGGTAGTTAAATTTTCCAGCCTGTTTCCAATAACGGCAAGGACACGAGTGGACACCGATTACCTAGGCTGACCAGTCGTACCGTTTTGAACGGGACAATACCGTTTTTTGACCATTTTTGACCGTCCCGTATTTTTACCATTTTGTACCGTTTTTTTGGACACTCCTTGAACATTTTTCAGAAAAAGCTTGCACAAAATTATCAATAAATAAATTTTAATTAGTAATTAGCAATACATTGCTGGAAATCATTATCAGGAATGTAAAAAGATGAAATACGGAGTCCATAACGGTTGCAAACCGTTGGTGTTCAAATACTTTTCGAAATAAAAAATTTCTAAGCTTCCAGCAATTTGTCAACGTTTTTGAGAACATTTCGTGCCTTCCTGCTGGTTTCGAGCCACTACGAAGGACATACTTCATCGTAAATGGTATATGGACTGGTGAGACGTCGCGATTGGGAGTTGAGACCATGGTAACTATGATAGTTAATCGGCAAAATTTCAATTTCCCATGTCAAATATCCGGACCTTGTTTCCAAAAATCACACTTCACCACAAAATTCCATCTTTAGCTAAGTATGTACTGAACGAGGCAAGTTTATCCAAGCAATAAGTAGTTTTCTACATTTTTTACTTCTGTAAGTAAAAATGTCCGGAACCTAGTTTTCCAGAGTGTCCCGTTTTTCGAACCAAACGGGACAAGTTTGTCCCTGCGAGAAAATCTGGTCAGCCTACGAATACCAAACGAAATCCACACGATAAAAGCTCATTCCAGCATTAACTAAACGGAATGCTGCAGGACGTGACAACGCTGGTAATGATGTTAACATTATTGACTCCAAGAAAATTTTACATGTCTGACCCATTTCCAATAAATGCACTGAATTAAAACCAAATTTTCTCAGTGATAATTTGATGCGATGTGCAAGTCACATAACGCATGTAAAAAACGTAAAAATCAGGAAATAGGGTGAGGGACGGCTCAAAATGAACTTCAAACTCTCGAATTGACGAGAACGGAAACTCTGAGTAACTAGCTGTCTCACGAATACAGTGCCTCCACAGTTATGGGTCAGCTACAATTATGGGTTATGTATTTTGACGATTTTATAGACTAAATGATTTTGAATGCCAAAAATGACCCATAATTGTGTCTTTTGCTATGTGAGTGATATTTTTCTTCCCAACCGATTTACACGCATCAACTGCAGTGAAACTAATTGTTGATCGAAAGTACGCTTCAGAACACAGAGATAGATAGTAAAACATTCGTAGTTGATAATTTTTCCGATTTTATATCCATTTTTGAATATTCAGACAACACGTTGACTGACCCATAATTGGAGAGGGACTGTATATAAAATACCATTCAACACAAAAAAACGCCATATAAAATACCATTCAACACAAAAAATCGCCATTTGGGCATTTGAAAAATCCCCTGCAAACAGATGCAAACTGCTTAAAATAGGTTCGGGATGATTGGAATAGTGGCAACTGGGAACTTTAATTGATTACTGTTAAAGTTTGCTGAATCAGTTTTACAATGTTTTCAGATTGTGGTGACAGAGAGAAAGCTAGCAAACAAATTGATATGCTTATGTTTGTAATTCACCTTACACAAGTTGAGTATTTCGTCTCAATACACAGTAGGCTCCATAAGTTGCTTAAAATAGGTTCCCTACTCTACACTGTCACCTGACAGTTCGTGAAATGGTCTATTTGTATACGAGTATTACATGTATACTCCGAGGGGGTTAAAAGTGTCAAAAAAGTAGGAGGGTGGTATCCGAGACACGACCGCATAGTTTACGTAGGACTACAATAGTTTTATATTTCCTTTTGAGGCTCTTTTTGATTTGAGCTCGTTTTTCTTTGGCGCGGTTCAATTTTGCCACACATGTGCCAAAAACGTGCGATTATATTTAATTACGTTTTAATTTTCTTGATTTTTTTTAACCAATTTAAGCTCAAAATCCTCCAAAAGAAAAGTATTTTGGTTCTCTATGTCGTCGAAGTGGATGGCGAAATCGGTAAAACGGTTCCTGATATACGATCGGAATATGTTCGAATAATATAATGATCATGATCAAAGCAGTACTATGCCTTTAATTACTCGGGTGGTAATATCAAGTATCTAGGTCGTCAGCCTAAATTCATCAAGTGACACCTCAAACGATTTGGAACTAAAATTAATTCATTGGTGGCCATATCTACAGTTAATGAGGTCTTAAAATGTAGAAAAAGTCATGAAAAAAGAACCGTTTATTGCTGACATCGTTCGATTTTGGCAACAGGAAAATTTTTGGCGTGTTGCCAAAATCGAACGAAGTAGTGGTGGGAACTATCAATAAAAATTCTTACTGATAACTATCAGTAATTTCTAACTCGTTACTGATTACTATCAGTAAATATCAGTAATTTGCATTTAAGTTTTAACCCGTAAAGACTCGGGACGGAACTTGATTTTTGAAAATGCTCGTTCTCACCACTGGAATGGCCGATTTGAGAAAACTTGGAATTTTATTCAATGGGAATAGTAGCTCTAAGTTTTGGTAAAGGTGCCACCCCTCTGGACCCCCCCCCCCCCCCGTTTTTGTGAGACGCAAATATGTCTGTGTTTTTTTTCTAATTTTTCAAACAGATTGAGTAAACACTGGGAATTTTCATACGTATCAATTGCTCCATGTATCAAATCATGTCAGGTAGATGAAATATGGTATGTAAGAGTGAATTTTAGAGTTTCTAAATTATTTCAGTACAAAATCACAAAACTACGTATTTTCATAAAAAAATCAAATAAGAAAATCGTTCTTCAAATTTTAATTATACATTTTTGAAGTGAGGTCTCCTGAGTCCATACGATGAAATATTCATTTTAGCATGCAAACATTTTGAGAAAAGTTTGTTTGAATTCACCAAAGTACGTATTTTCATGGAAACCTGATTTTCTCAGTCTCCCAGGGTAGGTTTCAACTTAGCTCTTCAATTTCAGCCCTATATTTTTAGAATAACGTCTTCTGAATCCAAAGATGGTGAAAGATTTTTTCTAGCATGGGCTTGGTAGATTCTCATATCCAGCTCTACTCAATACTGAATCAGCTTTGCTGAAGAAGGTTGGCGTTGACGCTTCAATCCATTCGATTCAGAGATTTTTTGTTACGATACTTTGTTAAACAATATTTAATTAAAAAAGCATTTAAGCGTTTATCGAATTTTTTTTTCAATCGTTATTTCATCGATATTTTTTCAATGAAAAATTAGGAACAATAGCCACCCCCCTCCCCCCCAAATTTTTCTTAGTTGCGCCTATGTGAAAATTATATGACAGTAGAGTACCTACCTCTCGTACAAAAAAAATCAGACAACATCAGTAAAAGAAAAACTTTACTGATAGTTAATGATATATTTTCTTAATGATAACTATCAGTAGTTACTGATAGTTTTCCCATCCCTAGAACGAAGTCTGTGTTTAGATTATTTATTTGCAGCACTTTATGTAAGAAGAAAAAATATTCTCTTTAACATTGATAAATACCTTTCATTCTGATACAGTAAATTTTCTTCAATATGCGAAAAGGCAACCTTTTATACAGATTTAAATTGAGTACGATTTAGTAGAAATCAAACCACCTCCCATATTTATTTGTTTTGTGAAAGAAGGCTCACTCACTGATCACAAAGCAGCGAAGGTGTCACATAATTGTTTTCCTGCAGTTACCAGTTCGTGGAAAAAATAACGATAATGAATTGCAGTTTTTAGTCCAAAATGTTTATTCACAGAAAATTTCAAATTGAAATTGAATTTTCATGAACATTTCAACATTCATTTCGGGTCAATTTGAATATTTTTTCAATGAACAAAATCACAAAAAAATCAGTTTCAAGATACTAAAAACCAAAGAAGATGCCATATTTGATATTCATGAAATCAGTGTCAAATGGAAGGTCTACTTACCATATAAGACCCTATTGATTCGTTTTGCAATCGGACTATTACTTTGCCTGTTATGTTTAAAAATGTGAAATCCAGCTATGAAAAGGAACATATTCCGAAGACTACTTGGATCACTCACTTTTCTCAGAGATGGCTGACCCGATTTCCACAAAATTAGTGTCAATTAATAAGTCTAGCTGCTTCATAACACGCTACTGAATTTTATTGTAATCGAACTGTAACTTCGTCTGTTCATCGATATTTTTTCAATGAGAAGTTAGGAAACAATAGATCCCCCTTCCCCCCACCCCCAGATTTTTTTTAGTTGCGCCTATGTGAAAATTATATTACTGTAGAGTACCTACCTCTCGTACAATTAACCGAAATGGGAAAATCACGAAACTTCATTATCTCAGTAACTACACAACCGACTTGATCAATATTATCACCAGATGAGCGGACTAGTTAAGGGTTAACTGATGAATTATGATTGAACACGTGGTTTTAAAGTTTGGCTGCCCTATACGTTCCCATTTTATTTGATTATAGTCGAACTTGAGCAACCGTTATGTATTAAATTGTTAATAATAAAACAACGAAAGTCTATTATCTCAAAGATTACATGACTTATTTGAACATAACTGTGTCATACGAACGAGTCATCTCTCGAACTTACAAATAACAAACTTCATAACAATTTGATATGTGGCTCAAAAATTATGGAAAGAGAAGGATTTCAAAGACTATTTAAAACTATACCTGCTTTGATCGATATATGTGGCCTCAATATAATTTAAATGTGGTATCGTACTATTTGACCGTTCCAAATTCATTGATTCCTTGCGATGTATTCGAAGTCTGCAAATGCACGACGAATCGGCCATAGGATATGACCAAAGTCAAATAACAAATCGTTTGAAATGATTGGTTTTATCGAAATAACAACATCCTCGACTTTTGGCTTCCTAATTCTGAATATATTTATATTGGGTGTTATTCGGTCATTTTCAGCAGATTTTCTGGCATCAATCTGACACCGGAAATACCCATATTGGGAGGTATTTAGTTATTTTGGTGTCCAGGGTCAATGTTCGGTTTCTATGCATCATCTCGATTACGGAAATATCCATATTGAGTATTATACGGTCATTTTCGACTGTTTCCTAGAAGTTGGCATTTAGCAATTCAAAATGGTGTCTGAAGTCAATTGTAAGCTCATTGTATCATTCTGGTTCCAGAGATACTCATATTGGATGGTATTTGGTTATTTTAGGCTATTTTTCACAAACCGGAAGTCGCCATCTTGGATTTATCAATGTAAATATATCAATGAAATATATCAATGGCTGCTACCAGGGATCGGATTGAATGTTACGTAAAAGACCTAACAGTTGGCCTCATTGCGGATCTTAAGCGCATCAATGATAATGTACGGAACTTAAAAGGTCTTACGATTGACATAGCAGCTCGCTGTAATGAACAAAGTTCTGTGCTAACTAAAGTTCACGAATCTTCAATTCGGAATTTCAATCATGACGACTTGTTGGACGAGATTCGACACTTATCGAGTTCGATGCTTGCTGCCAATCAAAATAAAGATCAAGTAACGAGTGAAGCAACGAAACGGGGTTTAAGTTTGGCTGATGAACTAGCTGTACCTTCAACGTCATCATCTGCCTTGTCTAGCTGTACCGGTTGGAGAACCATTGGAAATAAGCGAGTCTGGAAGCCACAAAAGTATTGGGACGATTACGACCGACGCGTGAAAATTCGTGCCGAGCAACAGAAAGCTGCAGATAAAGCAAAACGTAGGCGTCAACAAATATTACGTCAGAATAGGAAACAAAATCCTTTCAACAATTCAAGAAAAAATCATGTCAGCAGCAATCTGAATAATAACCGTACATTTCTGTCTGACAGGGAGGTGCTTGCAGAAACGACAAATAACACGAATATCAACAGCCGGTCCAATAACCCAATCAGTAATAGGCAGACCGACAGAGAACTGCTTGCGGCAGCAAAAGAAACGTTTTCTGGTGGTGCTTCCAGCAACAACCTCCACTCATCTACAGGAACCCGCTTCATAGCTTTCCAGCAAGGCGAAACAATAAATCCATACAGGTCATCAACAATCACATCGGGTACTTCTCCAATTACAACACTCGCCGGCGCTGCTTCAGTATCAACGTGCAACCATTTCGAAAGAACCGTTCTTACCCCAGGGTTTACGTCATCAACCTCCGCTGCAAACGTAAACAACACATCACGTTCCCCGGCAAACATGTGTCATGTTTCATCACAAAGATCAGCTGGAGGTGAGTGTAACTCAGACTTCCTGGAATCTCGCTCGCACAAAGAAGAGACAGTGTGCTTTGCGCTACAAGTCTCGTTTCGCATTCAGTCGCTTCGTGCTGTGTGCAGCGTGCGAGCGAGAAAACTTACCATTCGTACGAGCCATGTCCCGTCGCATGGGAATTTTTATTGCGACGTACACGAAGATATCTCGTCTCTCAACTTAACGAGTGCGGTGCATGGGCGTCGCGTATTTGAGACAGCTTGCGTGCAAATTCTCGTGAGCTCGTCTCGCGAGCTTGCCTCGCATGTTGCTTTGCGCTAATGGTGCGAGAAGGAAATTGTTTTGCGCAGAAGGAAACAGGCAGGGGATTTTATGTTTTTTTTTTTCATTTACGGTGTTATAGCAGCATGCATCAAAACACCGTTAGAATTATCAATGATATAACCTAGTTCATTTATTTATCAATTCAAAATTCTATGATTAATTCATCCGACTTTTGTTGACATGAATTAAGAACGTATACTTATTATGCTAACGGTACGAAAATGCACCGGATGCAGAGTGTTACGTTGGTTAACAGAAGTGTTCCTTTCGTCGGTTTAGATGTCATTGACTATCTTATGATAGAACTCTGTTTTGTAGTTCTAAGGATAAAAAATGTGGTTTGAAATTACAACATAAGTTTTTCGGGAGTTAAAAATAGTAAAACCATTGAAATTGTTTATATTTTCTAGTACATGTTGATGTTGGATAGAGTTTTCGAATTGAGTACACTAAAGTCGCTTTTTATGCGGGGGATACATGCCGCGTAAAAAACCGCGTAAATTCCGGAATCCGCGTAAAAAAAAACCCGCGTAAATTCTGCAATCCGAGTGAAGAGAAACCAAAATCCGCAAGAAAAAAAATACCGCGTAAATTCCGGAATCCACGTAAAAAACCGCGTAAAAGCGACCTTAGTGTATAGATATTGCAAATCAGGTTCTGAAGGTTCGTGATAATCTGATCGTAGTAATATAGTTTTGTGAATTCTTCCGATTAATACACCTTCAGAAGGGTCTGACGGCATATATCGTATGTAAGTACGGTAGGCAGCCTATACACCAGAGAGACGCAGAGACACTCACCGTTAAGGCAACTGTCAACAACAAAACGGATAACGGCAATGCAAAATTATACAGCTCGCCCGTTTTGATGTTGACAGTTTCCTCAACGGTGAGTGCTTTGTCATTTCTCTAATATACAGTTTCACTAAGGTACAGTACGGGCGTCTCGCTCAGTTCGTAAAGCGATAAGACAACGTGTGGTGCGCCGCAGTCTCTTACCGAAGAAAAAAAAGAAAAGAAACCTCTCGTCGTTTCAGCGCGTGTACAGGAAGTCTGTGTACACGAGAAAGTCTCACGAGCTGTAGCGCACGAGCTGTAGCGCACGAGCTGTATCAAGTATGTACAGTACGGGCGTCTCGCTCAGTTCGTAGTGCGATGAAACATCGCCTTGCGCATCGCAATCCGAACCGAAAGAGGAGCGAAAGAGCAACCTGCAAATTGCATGTGACGTGTCTCGTCTCATCGCACATGTATGGAAATTCTACGAGCGAGAGAAAGATTTCTCTCGTCGCTTGAAAAAAAAGCGCGTGCACGGGAAGTCAACTTCAAGGGCCTAATTTTCTTCTGTATTGACGCGCACCCATAGTGTAAGCGAAAACTTAACGAGTAATTCAAGACGTGGCTCTGAAGAGTTTGTAATTTATTGCCAGAATTTTAACAGAATGAGTAGTTCAAAAAAAAAATGATATTCTTAGTAAAAAGATTAGTGGTTGTATGTATTCAATCATTATAGGAACGGAAACAAGTTGGTCTGAAAGTATAAAGAGTGAGGAGGTTTTTGGAAACAGTTATCAAGTATTCAGAAGCGATCGTGATCTTTTGTTAACTGATAAAAAATCTGGTGGTGGTGTACTAGTAGCCGTCAAGACAAAGTTCGATGCAGAGTTGGTCCCAACGATGAAGTATAAAGAATTTGACGATGTTTGGGTGAAAACTGTATGGAACGGTCAATGCCACATTTTTGCATCAGTATACTTCCCTCCCCAATTTGCAAAAAAAAAAAAAACAATATTATGAATTATTTTTAGAAACCGCCAACTCAGTAATTTGTAACTCTGACCCAGAAATTAAAATTCATATATACGGCGAAAAGATCAAAAGATGCAGACTTTATCAAGGACTGTGATAATGAATCACTGTTGCTTCCTATAGTAGGAGATAACGGGGCACTACAGCAAATTTTCGACACGACCAGTCAGTTAGGATTATATCAAGTAAACGCAATACGAAATGAACTGAACTGTTTTTTAGATCTCTTGTTCACAAACTGCACTGAAGATTTTAGCGTTGATAAAGCCGTTGATCCTCTATGAAAAAATGAGAAATTTCATACAGCCATTGAGTATTCATTGAACATAGATAGCACTAGATCACGTCCCAATGATAGTGAATTTGAGTATATGTATGACTTTAAAAAAGCTAATATAACAGAAATCGACCGTAAACTCAATGTAGTCGACTGGCAATCACTTTTGCGAGGCAAAGAGGATATTGAAAAAGCCGCGAATACGTTTCTCTCTCTATTATACGAAATTATAAATGATACAGTTCCTAGGACGAAAAAACGCACTAACTTTTGTTTCAAAGATCCCGTATGGTACACGCAACAGATCAAAAACTTGAAAAACAAAAAACAGAAAGCCCATAAAATGTACAAACACCATAAATGTGAGACCAATCTGGAACGATACAAGAACATATGCAGCGAACTAGATGCAGAAATCTCATCAGCTTATGAGAAATATAACTCCAGGGTAGAAAGTAATATCAAATCTGATCCAAAGCAGTTTTACCGTTTTGCAAAGGAAAAAATGAAAACTAATAATTTTCCATCACGTATGCATTTTGAAGGTAACGAAAGTACCGAGTCTCAGCTTATTTGCAACCAATTTGCGAAATTCTTCCAGACCGTTTACAAAAACCCGGATGAAAATAGAGATTTTAACTACTTCACGCATTTACCTGAATGTACCAATAGCGTATCAGTTCAAAATATAACTGTTCAAGAAATATTAACATCATTAGAATCCCTAGATGCAACTAAGGGTGCTGGGCCAGATGGAATTCCACCAGCTATGCTAAAAACATTTGCTTCTTCTTTTGTAAAACCACTGTTTTGGCTTTTCAATCTTTCAATCAAAACAGGTGAATTTCCTTCCATGTGGAAAAAATCATTTCTCATCCCGATCTCTAAGTCAGGTAAACGCTCTGATATTAAAAATTATCGCGGCATAGCAATCATCTCTTGTATTCCGAAACTATTTGAATCAATCGTTAATAAACGAATTTTCGAACAGGTGAAAAATAGTATTACAATCAACCAACATGGTTTTTTCAAAGGAAGGTCCACAGCTACTAATCTATTAGAATTCGTTAATTTCACACTCGCTGCAATGGATAGAGGTGACTACGTTGAAACATTATATACCGATTATAGTAAAGCTTTCGATAGAGTCGATATAACATTACTGATTTTCAAACTATAACGCATTGGACTAGATAACCAACTCATGAAATGGATTGAATCTTATTTGACGAACAGAACACAATTTGTCCGTTTCAAAGGCCATCTCTCTGATCCAGTGAAGGTAACATCTGGAGTTCCGCAAGGATCACATTTAGGACCCTTACTATTCATTTTGTTCGTTAATGATGTAACCTTCTTACTTAACCAGATCAAAATTTTAATCTATGCCGACGATATGAAATTGTATATGGAGATTAAAAACCAGTCTGACCTCGAATTGTTTCAGTTGCAGATCAATACCTTCTATACTTGGTGTCTGAAAAGCTTACTTGATATAAATATTAAGAAATGTAATGTCATATCATATACAAGAAAACTTTCAACGCAAACTATAAACTATTATATAGGCCACCAACTTGTAGAGAGATGTACTAAAATGAGAGACTTAGGAGTGATCCTCGATTCGAAACTCACTTTCGTGAATCATTATAACACAATAATCAACAAAGCCAACAGTATGGTTGGTTTTATCAAACGTTTCAGTTATCATTTCAAGGACCCATACACAATAAAAACTCTTTTTGTGAGCTATGTTCGATCAATATTAGAGTACTGCAGTATAGTTTGGTCTCCATATCAAGAAGTTCATATCAATCGTATTGAATCAGTTCAAAAACAATTTCTGGTTTTTGCATTAAGAAAACTCAATTGGGCATCATATCCTCTCCCTTCTTACGAATCTCGCTGCATGCTTATTAATATCGAAACTCTGAAGAAACGACGAGAAACAACCATGATTGCCTTTGTAAACGATATAATCTCACAACGTGTTAATTCACCAAATCTGCTGGAAACTCTTAACTTTTATGCTCCTTCTCGTCCTTTGAGAGCGCGCAATATTTTTACTATTAATAATTACCGGTCACTGTACGCCAAACATGGACCAATTAACAGCATCATGAATGCCTACAACAAACACTGCGAGATTATAGACGTTACCATGTCCCGAAACGCATTAAAAAGCGCATTACGTGCTAGAACTCGATAGCTTAAAATTAACGTATACATTAGAATTGTAGTCTACATTGATTGACGAAATAAATAAATATTTCACAATGGTATTTAAGATAATTTCTGGCCTCTGAGCGTCATTCTGCTTGAATGTTTTTAGAGGTAACAAATATTTCCATAATGATTCGACGCCCCTCCCTCTTTTGGAAGCACATGTTCATGGGAAACAGCCGAAAATGATCGAATAACACCCAATAACGGAAGTCGCCTTCTTAGAATTCAAAATGGTATCTGTGGTCGATTTTAGCTCCTGTGTATCATTCTAGATCCGGATATTGTTATATTGGGTGGAAATCGGCCATTTTTGGCTGTTTTCCAGAAACCGGAAGTTGCCATCTTACAATCCAAAATGTTGCCTGAGGTCGATTATGGAACATATTTTTAAAGAAACATTTCAAAAGGTCCTATCTGCTTTGATCGATTTTTTGATCGATCACTTTCATTCAACTACCACAACTTATCAAACACCTTTTATGACACGTTATTTGGACAATTTGATAGCGGAGGGATCACTCTAGACTTCTGAACGGAAACTACGCTTGGGAGAGTTACTAAAGTTAAACCGTTACCAAAATAAAAAGACGCTTCGGAAAAACGATGAAAGCAGATAAGACCTTTTGAAATGTTTATCTAGATTTGTTACTTCTAAAAACATTCACCTGCCAAATTTGGTTCCATTTAGTTGGTTAGCTCTCGAGTTGTGCAGAAATTCATGTTTCATTTGCATGGGATCCCTCCCTTCCAGAAGAGGGAGGGGTCATAAACTATCATAGGAACCTTTATCGGTACCAAAAACCTCTACATACAAATTTTGACGTCGACCGGTTTGGTAGTTTTCGAGCCTATATGGATCAGACAGACAGACAGACAGACCAGACTGCATGTTTATATGTATAGATTGCAACATCAATATTTGAGAACCTAAAGACATTATTGGATTGAAGCGTTTATGTAAATCTATTTTTACAAATAAAAGTTTGAATGAGAAAGGCTGGGTCTGACCGCTAGGTGGATTAATTTAGGTTTTTTTTTGCTGCTGCTATACAGGATATCACAGCAGGCAGTTGGTGTCTACTCATGAAGTCTGTGCCAGGCTTGCTTGCATGTGATTGGTACATTGTTCGTGAAATCACAGGAATGGTAGAATAGCTATAATCTTTCATTTTTTCCCGGTTTAAGCTTTTGGAGTGAACCTGTGTTGGCATGTTTTTTTAAAAAATTCATCATGAAAGTCTGTATACAGGTGTTTTCGAATATTAGACGTAGTTTTGCGACATAACTCTGTCAGTAGTGACTTTGTTATATCTCAGTGGCGTAGTTAAGAGTTAGGAGAGGAGGGGGAAAGACGAATGTTTTCAACCTTTATTAATTTTAAAACCGCTTAACCGATTACCATTTAATTCGTGAAACACAGGTCGTATAGTAGAGTATATGTTCCAATAACTTTAAATTATATCTATCTCATAGAAGTGGGAAGAAAAATAGCGGAACAAGGGATTAACAATAACAAATTTATTCGTTGTAAACTTCTAAAATCCAAATATGGACACTTTTTAATACCAAACATGAACAGGTGTGTTTCTGTATACGTGGGTTCTCAAATACAAGGTATATTCCCGTGATATTATGGGTATTCATGTCGAGCTCGTAAAGAAATACCCAACCGTAAAAATACTCACCTCCATTGACGAGTAATGGAAGATAAACAGTTTACGGCTGGGTATTCGTATACGAGCTCGATGTGAAGACCCCTAACCTTCATTATTTTTGAGTCGTCTTAGTTCATCTTAAAAATTTGTATCTATGTGCTTTCGCATGGATATGCGAAATCGGATATGTTTTTAAGTTATTAGTGTCGATTTATTCCACTGGCGTATGCAAAGGGAGGGTGGTGCTGAAGTTTTCGTGTCGCAAAGCAGAGATCGTCAATTTCTATTATCATTTCTATTTCATTGTAAGGGATTTTAGTCCTAAAGCGTGTTTTCATAATATTGGTTTCCTACGGATTTCCTTCGTTTTTGCAACAAACGATTGGAAAGTTAGTTGAGCTTTCATTATCATGCGGCAAAATTGTAACGTTACAAGAGCTATTCAACTATTGAAAATGTCGAGACATGTTTTGAACTCAGATTTCGACCAACTATAGCTGAATATTTACGGAATCGAGGTTATTTCTAGAGACCGGAAATCAACCCAAGATGTCAAGATGACGTTCTCCGATTTTTGGAAAACGTTCTAAAATGGCCCAATATCCTGATATCAACTCTGGACATCATTTTCAATCTAAGATGGTGATTTCCGGTTTCCAAAAATGACCAAATACCACCCAAAATGGGTATTTCTGTAATCGAGATGATGCACATTTGCCAAAAATCGTCGAAATTCGAAATCCAAAATGGTGACTTCCGGTTTTCAGAAATCACCAAACTTTACCCAAAATGGGTATTTCCGTTATCGAGATGAGGTACATAAGCCGAATCGACTCCTGACGCCATTTTTTAATCCGAAGTAGCAACTTCCGGTTTTGGGGAAAAGGCAAAAACTGTTCATTTCGTAGTCGACATGATGTCCGGAGACCAGAGAACAAAACCAGACGCCTTTTTGCAATTCAAGATTACGATATCCGGCAACTGGAAACTACCATACATACATACCACCCAATATGGGTATTGCATAGAAGCTAAAAATCGACTACAGACACCATTTGAAAGTCTGAAATTGCAACGACAGGTTGCTGAAAAATAGCCAAACTTGATCATCCCGGAATCGATGATACCCAGAGATTGGAATTCGAATCCAGACGCCATTTAAAAATCCAAGATGGCGATATCCGGTTTTCGAAATACCGAATACCATACATACGCCAAAACCAAGATGGTGATTTTCGGTTTCATGAAAACAGCCAAAATGATTGGTGAAAGTTATAGACTTGATATTGATACAAGATAATCCATCGTAATTATTGAACTTATCGTTTGTTATCGTTCTCGAATGCAATTATGCAAGCCATGTTACAAACAGCTTTATGTAGTTCTACGTGAAATTTGCGGTTGTGGCTTTTCACATAATACGAAATAAATATCTTATTAAAATAAAAATAAATCGGACTTTTAGTGATACTATTGAATTAACAGATTCTGAAATACAGTGGTGGGCACCACTAATCGAAAATTTAGCGACGCTAATCACTGAGTCGCTAACCGGAAAATTTAGCTCGATAATCGCTAAACGCTAAACGCTAAACCCACATTAGCGGAACTTTCGCCAATCGCTAATCGCTAACTTTTTAATATGTAAGTAGTCATATCGCTATATTTATTGCTCGTGTTTTGTAAGATTTGGACCACTTTGATCTTTTTCGGTTAAACAAACGAAACAATTACTTTTTAAAGCTATTTACATTAAGGGGTTCACGAAACGGTATTCATATTCGATTTTGTAAAAACAAGAATAACAAAAGTTATTTAGCTTGCATTGAAAATAGATACTCTTATGAATGTTTTCATAAAAATTTCAATTATTATCCAAATCGTAAAAGTAGAACCAAAGTTGTCATAATTTCAAGCGCATTGCAATTTACCAAAGTTCTTGGTGTGCCGAAAATTCAATCTAGACCTTGTGCTTGTTCTTCAAAATGCTCCGGTGGCTTGTACGATAACTGGAACTCCATTCTAGGGTAAAAAACTGACAAAAGTAACTTTCGCATTAAAGTATGTTCATCTTTCGAAGCATTTTGCGTACGCCATCAGCAATTGACAGTTTTTCTAAATATTTCTATTGTCGCTTCTCTACAAAATTTAGCGTTTCGAAGGCCAAAATTTTAGCGACGCTAACAGTTTCGCTAACCAACTCAAAAATTAGCGAAATCGCTAACTGAATTTTAGCGTCGCTAATTAGCGAATTAGCGGAATGGTGCCCACCACTGCTGAAATACAGTTAGGTTTTTCTCACGCGGATTTTCGAGTTATCGCTTTTTTAGGTTTATTCACGAGGTACGTATAAGACCCCCCTCCCCCCCTAAAACACCTAATTTTTATTACTGGATTATCTTATAATGACAGAAATAATTGTCTACCATCTAACATTAGCAGGCTGAGGTAGTTATCAAAATGAATGAATAACCTTTTGATTTGAAAAACAAATACACTCCTTAAATTATTTTTAATCGAAATAACCCTTTTTAAATTTGTTCACGTTTGGAACCTGGGTCTTCGTGCACGTTTGAGCTATTCTTAGCCAAAATAATGAGCTTAGTATCAGAACGTTCCGTCAAGCTTTCAAATGCTTTTCGGATGTATTTGCTAGAGTTTTGATAGAAATCGGAACATTGTAGAAACATGATTTAGAAAAACTGTTTTTAGGGAATAGTGATGTGAATATTTGTTCAAAATAATATACATTTGAGAGGTATGCGGGTGTCGTGAACTTAATGGCGCAGCAACGCGGGCCGGATATCAGCTAGTATTTATAATATCATAAAATTTCCTCCATATGTAGAATCATAACATGTTGAGCTCAAAGTGGCGTCAAGTTATATTTTTTATATTTGTCTCAGAAAGAACGACACACAAATGAGAAAAACGTATCTTTAGATGAAAAAACAGCAATAACTTTTATCAGGATTGAGATATTCACAATTTCAGGATTGCAAAATTTTATCTGAAAAAACGCTGAAAGTAGTCCAAAGACAGTTCCAATGCGAAAATGCCCAAATATCGATCGTCAACAGTGTTGTTTTGCAAAAACTTGAAGATTGATATGTCGCACGCAAGGTTTCGGTACAGTTTTCAATCTAGCCTGTGTCCCTGGCAGGGTACTTACCCGACGGTTCCCCTCAATAAATCTGGAACAACTGGAATTTTCGAAGTGTCCCCTACTGTCCCAAAAACTATGATAAATTTGTGATCTTTTGAAAACGGTTGGATCGAATTCGGTCTAGATCTTGCGGAAGGGCAGGTAAAAGAATTTTCATTTTTTCGGCTCTGCAGGGGTTTTACCAACCGGTACCCACTATGATAATGCTCAGCATATTATGCTGGGTAACATTGACTCATTAGAACCCATTCAACATAAACAAATTGAAAAAGTTTTTGGAGTCCTGCTTTTTATGTCCTGTCTTAGTCAGAGTTCATTGTGTTAACTTTAAGTCTAGTATTGTTATGGCTAGTCTGTAAAAACATCAAATTAGGTATAAAAAACCACTTAATGTAATGTTCTTTAAACGAAAAATAAAAGTATTCATTGACATTTACAAAGTTTTCGGAGGAGAGATAGTTTTCAGTTACACTATTAGCATGAACTGCTTAATCAGTATGTTTTTCGCATATAATCAGAACTCAGTACGCAGAGAGCTTTTGAATCATTTTTTACGCAGATTTTTCGTTAATGTAACGTATATCTTAACATGTGGTCAAATTATACTTACCTATGCTTGGCCTAACAATACATACAGGTAATTGTGGATAATTATCTCTTACGAGACATTCACTCAGTCGTTTAGTATATGTATAGGTATTTGGATGTGGCTTAAGTAGATCCGGTGTTATTTGATCCAACGTTTTTTCATCCATCCATTCAGCAAGTCGCATTAAATCATATGGATTATGATGAAAATCATACACTCGTTCATTCAGAACTTCCTTCAGAAACAATTGAGACCACTTTGATAAACAATTTTAAAAACCGAGTTATTGCACTCACCTTGTCACAATAACAGAAAGCTGTAGACATATGTAACATAACCTGCAATTTTTTCATCTGTTTGCATAAATCGAGAACCCGTTTTGTACCGGTTGTATTGAACTCGATAGCGTCTTTCAATTTGGCTTCTAATTTCAGAGTTGCAGCACAATGGAATACAATCTCAGTTTCTTCAACCAGCTTTTCACGATCTTCATGTGATAAGCCAAGACCGTTAGAGCTTAGGTCGCCCTGTACAGCAATAAGTTTTTTGAATACTTCTGGTTTTTCATTTTTGATGCGTATAAATACCTGGAAATAAGAAAAGAAACATAAAACTGACTTCTTCTATCCTCTTGCTCGTTACGCATATTCAATTTAAACAGAGCCAGTATAAAAATGTTCGTTTATTACACAAAAACAGCGCGTTGGATTGGTATCATGCTCTTGGTGATAAAATTTCAACATTGTTATGTGTAGCTATAAAAAAACATTAAAATAGTAGGAGGGTGGTATTCAAGACACGACCGCATGACGTTGACCTACGCTATTCCTCTATTCCATTAAAACAAATAGTAGAGGGAATTGCAACTCCAGTATTTGCTGCAATTTCATCTAACAGTGCATTTCTGAACGCTGAGACGTTAAAACGTTATAAATAATAATTTATACTAGAATTTTGTTCGAATCAAACCTTTTTTTGTAGCTGCACTACCAAGACAATAATTTAATTTAGTGAATTGGGTAAAATTTTCCTATCTAAGCAAAAAGCAAACTCAACGAAACTATCTGAAATTGTAGACCAGAACGATTCAAGCAAAAATTTTGAATTTAAAAATTGTTTGACATTGAATCGATAATGCGCATGCTAGGTTAGCTCCAGCCCAGCATATATCTTCATGTATTTAAAAAAAGTGGAAGAGGTTGTTTATAATATACGACCGCAAGTTACCGTAGAATTACGACAGCCTGTCTTATGTCAATAACTTTTTTGCAAAAGCTTATGAAATACACTTGATTAGGGTTAATCAATTTATTGATGTGAAGCGGTCGAAATTCTGCTGTGATGTCAAACTATAACCGTCTTCTCCAAGACGTTACATCCTTGCTAGTGAAGTGTTGTGAATTTTCTAAAACAGACTCAGCACCGTGAGCAGAACGTGCCGAACTTTTCTGTTTGAAATCGGATTGAATCGCAGTAACAACAAATTGTAATAAACATCACACTGCTGTGCATTATCAGCATCATCAAACCACAGTTGCAGTTTAGTAATAACCATTCATTATGCTCTTCCAAATACATTTAGTAGCCTTGAAAAAGGCCGGTTGCTGCAATTGCAACTTTCATTTAATTATCGCATAAATGCTTCATGGTCAGATAGCTCGCGATATCCGCTCTGACATTAAACAAATTTTTCGAACGTTGTGGAATGGGATAACTGGAAAAATAGGTGTGACTTAATTATTTCCAGTAATACCATTCTACAACGTTCGAAAAATTTTATTTCTTTTGAAGTAGAATACTTCTCTCAGGATGTTCGGCTACATAGGGATGTGAAATGAAAATCTAAAACCGAAAAAAGTGAAAAATATGTCCAATTTCAAATGCTTATGAATCGGTTAGTGTTTGATGGATTTCCTTCGTTCTTGCAGCAATAGATTGGAAAATCTTCTAAGATTCTTCCCAAATAAGGATAATTGTAATTTTATTATTCACACTATTGTACTATTGAAAATAGTCAAGCCTTGTCAAAACGAAAAATCGCCCTATGATTGGTCGCTATATGATTGCTTCCCAAGCACGGTCGACAGAATCATATACCTTGCAATTTAAAACATGCTATTTGGCCTATATAAGTGCCTGTTTCAGCCGAAGCCGCGTAATAGTTCTGGACAGCGACAACAGCAGTCGTTCTCCCTTAGCAGCAGCACTAGCAGTGCAGTGGATACCAGCGATCGTTGCTGGAATCCGCTGCAACTAGTGCGCTATCCATTGCTACGCCACAGCTGTGGCCGCTTTTCGCCATCGCTGATATCCACTGCACTGCTAGTGCTGCTGCTAAGGGAGGACGACTGCTGTTGTCGCTCTCCAGAACTATTATGAGCGGCTTCGGCTGAAACAGGCTTTTATATAGGCCAAATAGCATATTTTAAATTGCAAGGTATATGATTCTGTCGACCGTGCTTGGGAAGCAATCATATAACGGTTGAATTTTTCGTTTTGACAAGGCTTGACTATTTTCAATAGTACAATAGTGTGAATAATAAAATTACAATTATCCTTGTTTGGGAAGAATCTTAGAAGATTTTCCAATCTATTGCTGCAAGAATGAAGGAAATCCATCGAATACTTACCGATTTATTAGCATTTGAAATTGGACATATTTTTCACTTTTTTCGGTTTTAGATTTTCATTTCACATCCCTATGTAGTCGAACTTCCTGAGAGAAGTATTCTACTTCAAAATGTTCCCGTCCCCGTATCGCATGGAAGCAGATCGGCGCGTGTTTGATATCGCCGACGGGAGACATTAGTATGAAGGTGGAAATTCTGCTGTGATGTCAAACTATAACCGTCTTCTTCGAGACGTTACATCCTTGTTAATGAACTGTTATAAAAAATAAAACGGACTCAGCACCGTGAGCAGAACTTGCCGCACTTTTCTGTTTGAAATCGGATTTGTTTCGTATACATCGCCTGTTATGCACAGTATCAACAAATCGTAATAAACATCACACTGCTGTGCATTTTCAGCAGCATCAAACCACAGCTGCAATTTAGTAATAACTAGAGACAGTGGTAATTCGCGGCAAAAAAGTTGAAAACTCGCGGATATACTGAAATAAAGTAATTTTTTCTCTGGCAAGTACAAGAAACAACTTTTTATTTAAATAAATGTACGGTAATTTAACCGCACAATCTATAATTTCTTTGCATTACTAACTAAAAGCACTTGCTGTGTCGAATTATTTTCAGTTATATAGTGGTGTCTGTAGGCATGTATCATTCATGTTATACTGGCTCACGCTACATTCCGTATCTACCGAGCTCCGGAAATCGATGAATATTTAATTGCCAACCGGGAAAATTCAGAAAAACGTCGATTATTTTCAAAAAGATGCTGGCTTGTACGCCTCCCTCTTTCATCTTGCAACTTAGACTTTATGGCTGCACTCTCAGGAATTCTCAGGAATACAGGTCACCAATCGCAAAATTCAATCAGGACTGACAAAATCGCGTTGCGAGAGAGCGGTTGTAGTACTGTTCCATGGTATCGGTTGCGTAGAAAACGACCTTTTATTGCCATCTAGGTGCCCATTAATCTTTAGCTTTGTCCTTGTTGCTGGTTTTCATGAATTTCGTAGGTTGCAAATCGAAATGTTTCATGATTGTCATAGAATGTTGCTGTTTTTCATTACTTCCGCGGCATTTCGTGGGTTTTTGTGAATTTCGCGGTCGAAGCTAGATTTCGCGGAATTCGCAGCTTCCGCGAAATCGCGATTTACCACTGTCCCTAGTAATAACCATTCATTATGCTCTTCCAAATACATATAGTAGCCTTGAAAAAGGCCGGTTGCTGCAATTGCAATTTTCATTTAATTATCGCATAAATGCTTCATGGTCAGATAGCGCGCGATATCCGCTCTGACATAACAATTTTTTTGAATGTTGTGGAATGGAATAACTGGGAAAAGAGGTGTGACTTAATTATTTCCAGTTATACCATTCTACAACGTTCAAAAAATTTTATTTCGTATGTCGTAATACTAATGTACGAAAAATACATCTCATTCATTCTGGCTCAGAGCGATCTCTTGATAAGCTCCGCCTTTATTTTTAGTTCCTACAGATTTTCTTGGATTACACGGATGCACAAAAATGATTTCTTGTGGACATTCTGTCGAGCCGGACCGATAGAGCTCTCATAGAGGCAACGAAATTATAATGTATTGTGTCGTGTTGCGCGGCTTGGAAGAAGAAAATGTTCCCGTCTCCGTGTCGAATGGGAGCAGATTGTTGCGTGTTTGATATTGCCTATGGTAGACATGAGTATGAAAGTGGAAAATCTGCTGTGATGTCAAACTATGAACGTTTTGTTTTAGGACGCAATAGCGTAAGTGCTGCATTTCTGTTATTTGCTACCATCCAGCACGAGAACAAGTATAAATTACAACTATCCTTCTCAGGGCCACAAACACGTTCTTGAGGCAATGTTTAATTTTTTTTGGCTTGCAAATGCTGAAATTTGCGGTTTTCCGTCTGTTACACATGGTGAAAAATCTTAACTACTTCAATCACATAATTACCGTAGAAGAATTTCTAATCGGTTGATGCCAAAACCTCGAAATTTTGAAAACAAATTACTGATATATAAGCGCTCAAAACCTGACCACTTTCCCCTGGTTTTAGTTTAGTTTAGTTTATTTGATACATGACGTAAGACAAGTCTTTTTATGTGTAATTGACGGAATAAGAACGAGTATAAAAATTTTCAGCGTTACAATTATTCTAGGACTATAGTCTAATTTATTAGCTATTAAAATGAATTAGAGCAGCTCTTTTATACATTACTTCCGAAGTTATTTGCTTTAACTCTTTTGGTTGTGCATTCCAATGCACCACACCTCTCACGAATAATGTATTACTGTACAACGAAGTTCGATGAGTTGGAACTATGAAATTCCGCGTGTGAGATCCTTGCAAAGCTGTTAATTTGGCGTAGAGATACGATGGACACTGACGTTGAATTAGCCTCTGAAGGTAGATGCACGCCCTCAACGTGTAGAATTCACGAAGAGACATCCGAGTAAATATTTCTGTAAATGACGGACTGAGGTGAAACGATTTACATTATACACGTAGCGAGCACAATCGTTTAAAGCAACTTCTAGTTTTGACAACAAAGCTGTGTGCATACTTAAATGAATAACATTCCCAAAGATGAAGTGAGGAAGTATAAGCGTTTTAAAAAACTTCAGTTTAATGTTTTGTGGAAGATCGGGCGTAGTAGCTCGCAGTATACGTAGCCCAGCATAAACTTTACCGCACTGGTGGGACACTGTTTTGTCCCAGTGAAGATTACTTTGGAAAAAGATGCCCAAATTGTTCGCATGATCGGTAAACTGGATTTGATTGCCTTCTAAATAGATCTGCAATTCCGCTGAAACTAAACGACGGTTGGTTCCGAATAACATTGCTTTCGTCTTCGTGTGATTCAAACTAAGTGAATTTCGTGGAGCCCACCATGCAACACATTGTAGATCTTCGTTGAGCAGTGCCGCAGCTGCGGTGGGATCATGATGGATAGAATACAGTTGAACATCATCGGCAAACATCTGTATACGACAATCTCTAAGCACACCTGGAAGATCATCTATGTAGAGTGAGAAGAACAGGGGGCCGAGTACAGATCCTTGTGGGACTCCAGAAGTTTGACAGAATATCATTGCAAAAAACAGTCTGCTCTCTACCAGTAAGGTATGAGCGAACAAGGGAAACAGCTGATGAATCGATGAGAATCGCGCTCTAAGTTTCTGGCATAAACGTTGATGAGATATTGTATCGAAAGCTTTGCTAAAATCTAACAGCAACATTACAGCCACACTTTTTCTGTCCACTGCAGCAGAAATATCATCGAACACTCTCAATAATGCTGACTTAACTCCTTGTCCTTGTCGAAAACCTGCTTGATGATCGGAAATAAGGTGTCCAGAAGATAGAAATGCGTTGATTTGCCTTTTTAATATTTTTTCAAACACTTTAGATAGGACACAAAGTAAGCTTAAAATCAATAATCAATAATCAGCTCAACAGCCAAACATTCAGTTTTGAAGTGCGAGGTAGCACTAACTGTTGATGTATATATTGTTTTGCAAGGAATACCTTCACGAACGTAGACAATAATTCCTCCGCCTCTTTTGTACACACGATCATTTCGTATAACACGGTAGCCAGGTATAAGGACTGCTTGATCAGAAATCGAAACACTGAGCCATGTTTCAGTAAAGCAAGCAACAGAAATTTTGGATTTAACGAGTAGGAGTTTAATTTCCTCAAACTTGCAGAAACGTCGGACGCACAGGCTCTGGACGTTAGCATGGCACAGGTTAAATTTATCGTCATTAAGAATCTTGTCCATTACTATTCTTGGTATGGTGTGTTGTGAGAGTGTGGTGTAACCCGTTAGCGACATCAGGTTTTATAAGAGAAGCAATGTATATATATATGAGCTGCTTAACGCTATTTTTAATCCTAGTTATTAACATTTTAAATACAACTTTCAGGTATTGAAATAAATTTTTACACAAACAAACAGTTAAAAAGCATACATTCCATCGATGACAGTTGCTCAACATAAGTAACAGGAATAAAAGGTCCATCAGCCGAAGTCTTCGTGTCTAGTTTCGTCGAAACGGCAGCAAGTTTGTTTTCACGACGTAGTTTCAACGCAGCGCGCTTGATTGTCCTTGCTTTCCCAGTAAGATTTTCGTTGATGTAGATTCGACGCTCAGATGATAAACCAATATGTGATAACCTCAGGTCACGTTTCACCAGGTACAGTGAATAGAACTCGTCTCTTAAACAGGTCGCAATAAATTGTAATAAAGTGAAACATCTATCACCATCGGAGAGCCTGCCGGAGTGTAACCGTTTACAGTGGATATGTGAAACTTTCAGCTCGTCGAATCCAATTGCCTTGACAATACAATGTATGTAATTCTGCAGGTTTTCATTTGGTAGATACGGTATACCATCGGCAATCAGCTCTGATCTTTTCTCGAAACGGCGAATGTCTTCGGTAACATTGTCGATGCGATTATTAGCTGCATTTACAGACTGACGGACAGTTTCATGTTCACTATCACAGGTTCCCCTCAATGAGTTTATGTCATGTTTGATATCGTCAATCGGCTGCTGGAAATCCTCTTTCTTATCGTCCAATTTTGTATAAAGCTCAGCCTTGAATAAGTCAATTTTTGAGTTGGTTTCGTCAAATCGTTTCAACAACATTTCCACCGCGCTATCCAGAGTGTAAATAGCCGCTGCCGGGCTCGCATCTGGTCTTTGGCGTTTAGTTTTGCGCTCATAACACATTGTATATCGGTTTGGCTATACATGCACTAACAGTTCGATACAGTCGATCTCACAGAACAATAGCGTATATCATCAGCAGCAAACAGATTTGTAGGCAGAATATTTGCACCGCGAAAAAGCACGAATCGCATGTAATCGGATCGAGATAACACTTTACGGTTATTAAAAAGGCGTTAACATTATATTTAATGAATGTAGTATCCACGGAACAGATCGTTATATGCTTTTTTAACGTTTGTCATATGTCCCCTTGGTTCTGTGGTTAGCGATGTCGGTCGGCTAGCTCTCCCACACGGTCGTGATTAGGGGTGTGCGAAACTGGCTTTTCTGGTGTCGAAACGAAACGAAACGAAATTAACCCTTAATTTCGATTTCGCCAAATTAGTCGAAACGAAATCAAGGTGGATTTCGAGTTCTCGAGACGAAACGAAATTGGTCTCTAAAATTCGCGAAATTTCGAAAAATAAAATAAATGTTTCTGAAACATAGCATTACAATGATTTGTAACGTTGGAGCGTACGCTAACGAAGTACCCTTCAACAGCTGATCGCAAGGTGCTTACCTGGTCGACGAAGAGTAACGTAGGTATTCAGTTATCGATAAACCGACAATGACGAGAAAATCAAAAATGTTAAAAACTAAAATCTTGATGCATTCATTTATACAGATTATATTGCAGGTAATAGTAGCGCGATAGATACAAATGATATAAAGGTCAAACTCGAAATGTCTTTGTAAATAATAATTTAATGAACTTCTGAACTGATTCTTTTGGTTTGAATGCAACTATGTTTAAAATAGTAATCCTTCTTTCATAGCACTTTCATCATTCAAAATCCAAGTTTTGTCCTAGAGCTCGAACTGGAAAAAATGAGAGATGGTAGGTAGGTTTTCAACCATTCCTGTGAGTTTTGGTGTCCCTAGCAAAGATAACTTTTCCAAAGAGTTGTTCCCTATGCAAACGTAAAAGCGACGAATCCGATAAGCAATTCCTCGGCGGCCTTCTGATGCATTTCTGCATTCTCTAAAAGCAGCAAAATTCACAGGAATGGTTGAAAAGCTGTAAAACCTTTGGAGGGCAACTTTTTTTCGCTTTTGTCGACCAGTGTTATTGAATTTTTTGAAGTAGAATACTTCTCTCAGGAAGTTCGGCTGCATAGGGATGTGAAATGAAAATCTAAAACCGAAAAAAGTGGAAAATATGTCCAATTTCAAATGCTAATAAATCGGTTAGTATTCGATGGATTTCCTTCGTTCTTGCAGCAATAGATTGGAAAATCTTCTAAAATTCTTCCCAAAATAAGATAATTGTAATGTTATTATTCACACTATTGTACTATTGAAAATAGTCAAGCCTTGTCAAAACGAAAATTTCGACCCCTGATTGGTCGTTATATGCTTGCTTCCCAAGCACGGTCGACAGAATCATATACCTTGCAATTGAAAACATGCTATTTGGCCTATATAAGAGCCTGTTTCAGCCGGAGCCGCTCATAACAGTTCTGAACAGCGACGACAGCAGTCCTCCCTTAGCAGCAGCGGGAGCGAGCAGTGGGTACCATCGATAGCGGAAAGCGGCCACAACTGTGGCATGGCTGTGGATAGGCGTAGCAGTTCCAGCGGATCTCACCATCGATAGCAGCAGGGCCAGCAGATGCAGTTACAGTGGATACCAATGGCGGCCACAACTGTGGCATGGCTACGGATAGTGTTGCAGTTGCTCAGCAGTTAGGCCAGCGTATAGCGGCCACAACTGTGGCATGGCTATGCATAGCATAGCATCAGACAGCGACAACGGCAGTCGTCCTTTCACAGCAGCAGCACTAGCCCTGTAGTTGGTCACCACGTCTCAGGAGCAGCGCGGTTTTTCTCAGCGTGTGTCGCCAGACAGCCATTATTCCCCCCGTGTTGGGGCAGCATGAAGATTGCCATCATGAAATCCAATTTTGGAAATCAAAATGCCTTTTTGAAGGCAAATAAACAAGTCATTGAAAGTTAATAATTTTTATCAACGCAAGCAAGCATTCTGTGTTGCATCCTAGCAATTTAAATTTGTCGCACCCGTCTAATTTACTGAGTGTGAAATAGCTTCCACAGTGCATGTTGTCCGTGTATCTTAATTCCCCCAATGTTAGGGCAGCTCAAAGGTTGTAATTAGCAACCGATTTTGAACAGCAAAATGCTTTTTTGAAGGCAAATAAAAAAATAATTGAAGGTTAATAATTTTCTGGCATCAACACAAGCAGACATTCTGTGCGGGATGCAATCAAATTCTGTTGTAGTTGTCTAATTTTCACTTTATTTAGTAAACCCCCCACTGTAGGGGCAGCGTAAAGGCTGCGATCAGCATAACCGACATTGAATAATAAACTGCCCTGTTAGTACGCATTTACAAAAGCAGTTAGTTCGACTATGCAGAACTAATATGAAGTCGATTCAATCAATCAGCGTAGGCAGAATTTCGTCGTCTCCCAGCTGCCAAGTTGCAACATGATGCAACACGCAACAGCGAGCAAACGAAATCGCTTGATGTTACAAACCGCAATAAGATACGGGTTAAAACCGTTGCGTGTGTGAGAGCACCATCGGTGTTTATTCGCTGGATACACTATCTACTGTCTACTGAACGCAATAATCTGCTTACATGCGACATGGGGACGGGAACATTTTCTTCAACCAAGCTGCACAACACGACCCAAAACATGTTATTTTGTTGCTTCAATGAGAGTGCTATCGGTCCGGCTCGACAAGAAATCATTTTTGTGCATCCGTGCTACGAAACTGAGGAAAAACTTTAGAAACTGAAAAAAGAGGTGGAGCTTATCAAATGATCGCTCTGAGCCGGAATGAAGTCACACATATTTTTCAAGTTATGTCGATCCACCACGTAAAAAAAATAATTCATTCCTATTTTCATCCCTATATAAGAGCCTGTTTCAGCCGGAGCCGCTCATAATAGTTCTGAACAGCGACGACAGCAGTCCTCCCTTAGCAGCAGCGGGAGCGAGCAGTGGGTACCATCGATAGCGGAAAGCGGCCACAACTGTGGCATGGCTGTGGATAGGCGTAGCAGTTCCAGCGGATTTCACCATCGATAGCAGCAGGGCCAGCAGATGCAGTTACAGTGGATACCAATGGCGGCCACAACTGTGGCATGGCTACGGATAGTGTTGCAGTTGCTCAGCAGTTAGGCCAGCGTATAGCGGCCACAACTGTGGCATGGCTATGCATAGCGTAGCATCAGACAGCGACAACAGCAGTCGTCCTTCCTTAGCAGCAGCACTAGCCCTGTGGTTGGTCACCACGTCTCAGGAGCAGCGCGGTTTTTCTCAGCGTGTGTCGCCAGACAGCCATTATTCCCCCCGTGTTGGGGCAGCATGAAGATTGCCATCAGGAAATTTTGGAAATCAAAATGCCTTTTTGAAGGCAAATAAACAAGTCATTGAAAGTTAATAATTTTTGTCAACGCAAGCAAGCATTCTGTGTTGGATCCAAGCACCTTAAATCTGTCGCACCCGTCTAATTTACTGAATGTGAAATAGCTTCCACAGTGCATGTTGTCCGTGTATCTTAATTCCCCCAATGTTAGGGCAGCTCAAAGGTTGTAATTAGCAACCGATTTTGAACCGCAAAATGCTTTTTTGAAGGCAAATAAAAAATAATTGAAGGGTAATAATTTTCTGGCATCAACACAAGCAGACATTCTGTGCGGGATGCAATCAAATTCTGTTGTAGTTGTCCAATTTTGAAGTAGAATACTTCTCTCAGGAAGTTGGCTACATAGGGATGTAAAATGAAAATCTAAAACCGAAAAAAGTGAAAAATATGTCCAATTTCAAATGCTAATAAATCGGTTAGTATTCGATGGATTTCCTTCGTTCTGGCAACAATAGATTGGAAAATCTTCTAAGATTCTTCCCAAATGCAGATAATTGTAATGTTATTATTCAAACTATTGTACTATTGAAAATAGTCAAGCCTTGTCAAAACAAAAAATTCGGCCTCTGATTGGTCGTTATATGATTGCTTCCCAAGCACGGTCGACATAATCATAGACCTTGCCATTTCAAATGTGCAATTTGGCCTATATAAGAGCCTGTTTCACTCGAAGCCGCTCATTATAATTCTAGACTGCAACAGGAGCAGTCATCCCTTAGCAGCAGCAGTGGATACAGCAGCAGTAGCAATGCAGCTTTTTAACTGAGCAGTTCCACAAAAAATGTCTCAGTTTCAATATTTTTTGTCATTTTAGATTTGGCCTAAACTTTGCATAAACGTTTCTATAGGCTGAGAAGCTAGTTAAAATGCTATTTTGGGAGGGTTATTGTGATTATAAATATTTTCAGAGCCAAAAGTTTTTTGATCAGTGTGACGTCTCTGGAAAAGTTTTAGACAGTAATTTTATCTTTCCGATAAAAAAAAACTTTGAAAAATTGATTTTTTTAATGTAAAAAAAACATTAAAATTAACATAAAAAAGCTTATTTTTCAAAAATCTTTTTTTGTGTAAAAATTACAAAAAAAATACCGAAGCGATGAAGAAATCAAAGAAAAATTAAATTTAAAAAAAAATTTACAACATGTTTATTTTTGGAAGGACAATATTATTATCTATAACTTTGCCAAAGGCACTATGCCAATCAAACCAACTGTTTCGATTATAAAAATATTTTAATTACCCACAGAGTGACCAATTGGAGATTAAAATTATTTTTTCAGCTAAATCGGTTTGTTTGACTGGCATAACTAGTGTCTCTGGTAAGGTTGTAGAAAATAATTTTGTCCTAAAAAAATATGCCCTGTGAGTTTCTGCGACACCCAAAATAATAAAATGCATTCGGGACCATTCCTAAACTACGTGGTCATATTTTGATCCCTTTCATACCCCCCTTCTCCTCCGTGGTCTTTCGTGGTCTTTTGTTTTGTGATCTTATTTTGCAAATATATGTACAATAAAGTATGAAAAATTTATGAAAAAAATGAAGGTTCAAGAAAACTGATTATTAGATATTGCGCAAATTGTAAATAGAATTTTCAGTAATATCATTTTCTCAAAACCAAAATAACAAACAGATAATGGTTGTTTAATTATTGATAATATTTCATTGTCTTTAACAAATATAATAATTTCCTTACCTGAAAGTAATTTAAAATACGCTTTTCTGTTGAGTATATTCAAAATGATTTTTAATTTGTTGTTGAGTATCAAAATAAATAAAATTTGTTAAAGCAGATTGATCATCTACGATAAATTTTTCGCTTATAGTTATGGTAAATTGTATACTCATCTAGAAATCATCTAGAAAAATATTTAGTTGATAATAAGTGAAACCTTTTAATTTAATTTTAATTTAATTTATTTCCGATATATTTTTTACACTTGAATCGCTAGAACAAGTTTGCACTTCCAGTGAGCATCTGCTCTTTTAAGGAAGTGTGATACGATGTTGTTAACTATAAGTTGAAGCTGGTGATGATACTTGTCGACAATTGTGGGGTGGTGCTGGTGGTTCGCGCGTTGATGGCGTTGCTCTGGTTACGGCGTACGGCAGAGGCATTGGTGAGTAGTGTTTTGTGGTATTCGGGTGTAATCCAGAATTGGGCTAGATACTGTGGTATTTTCGTTTTCATGATAGCTCGCAAACGACGCTTGAAGATATATGTTGTGGGGGCATTTTTACATGATGGGGGGAGGTCGTTAAACAGTTTGCTACCAATGTACGACATTTTTTGCGACCGTATTCCGTGTTGAATCGTGGCAAATACAGGTGACCAGTTTGTCTGCTTGAGCGGTTTTCGTGCATTCTTCTTGTGACAAGGACGGTTGAAGTGATGTTATTTCGCAAGTGGATCAACATTTGATACTCCTGGGGTACACGGATTGGTAGGGTTGAGTCCCTGGGATCTTCGTATAGTAGATGAGTGGGATACAGATGAGGTTTCCGGAACACGGCTTTCAAGCTTCTGTTTTGTATCACCTGTAGCTCTCTCAAAGAAGATTTGCAAGCCAGTCCCCACGTTGCAACTAGGTACTGGAGCCGAGAATGGATTAGTGAGAAGTATAGTGTTTTCATAGTCGCCAAAGGCAAAAATGATGAAACCTTCCTTAATATACCACAGAGTGATGTTAGCTTTCGCTTGAGAGACTCAAGATGGGCCTTCCAGTTCATTCTATTGTCTAGCGTTAGGCCGAGAAATGGGTATTCAAATACTTCTTCGATGACACGATTGGCGATTTCAATTGGCTCGCGAGCCGGGAGTTCTCTGCGGAACGAGTGAATGAGCATATACATGGTTTTCGATAGATTCATTGTCATCAAATTAGTTTGAAGCTGGATAGCAGTGCATTCTGTTTCTTGATAGAAGACTGACGTGTCGTCAGCAGAGAGACGTAACTTTCCATGCAGCTCTAACTTGGCCAGGTCATTAATAAACAGCAGAAAACAGAATTGGCCTAAGTTACTACCTTGGGGCACACCAGTCGACACGGCCCCATAGTGATCAACGGGTAATCATCTTTTAGGCACCTGACGATAGCATTACTTAAACCTGGGACGTAGGGGAGTGATGCGATAAAAAGCCCGAGAAAAAGAAATTGAATCCACCAACGCATCGTGCTTTGTGATGTGGTAAAAGTTTGTAGGTAATCTCTAAACTGCCGCTCATAGCAAGTCCGTCCCATTTGCGTTTTGGTGCTGACGAGAAAACAGCAATTGAAAATCGTAACGCTTTAGGTGAAATTTTGCACTCAAATGCTTTTTCAATCAATACCATCAACAGAATTTAGTACTGCAATGACAATCTAACACTTTTGCATCATAAAACTTGCATGAACACCGAAATTTGATTAAAATTTGTTGAAAATCATAAGCTGGGACTCACATGCGATTACTTTTACGGTACGTAGCCAGAATGATAGCAAGTCAGTCCCATAGCCAGCTACGACCGGTGATGAAAAACAAACTACTGCAAATCGATGGCGGTGCTATACCGTACGTTTGGAATGAATCTATCGCTGGTCAATTCATAAATGACCTTCTTTCGTGCTTTATTAAACAAGTTTTTTGTGAGAAGCATAACACAATATACCTACCAACTGCGCCGCTCAAAATAAAATTAGATTTTGTTTTTACATACTGATAAATTCAAAGTCAGTTTAGGTGTAGGAACTTGTTCTAAATTTTCCTGAGAGCGGACACACGTTCGTGACGGCGGACAGCTTTCACGTAGCAGTGGAAACAAATATGAAAGAATACCTATAGCTTAGGAAAATGTTTGCTCCGTTAAAAAACAGCTAAGTAGCGTACCGAAGTATTTAATATGACTGACAAATTCTTCAAAACGAAATTCACGACAATAATTGAACAATTCTTAAGCACGTCGTTACATAAAATACGGATAAAATACGAAAAGTAGTATTTACTCAAGAATGCTTCAACTAACAATACAGTGACACACCTAAAGCGTTCACTGTCAACAAACAACAGCTGAAAGAAGCTACTGGTGGAAACTTTGTCTTGAAGAAAACATTGTACTATCAGCTAGAGCCACACGATGTAGAACGCGTAAAATTTAATCAAACCTCCTATCGAATATCACTTGGTACATCCAATTCTAAACCTGAAGACCATTAGTTTTGGTAAATATCACATTTTTCATAATCATTATTGGCTGTGGGGTTAAATTGCGAAGATTTTTTCAATGGGACCGACTAGCGATCACTTTTGCTATGGGACAAACCAACTTGCTATTTTTTTCATAGTTCCTCAGAACAAAGTATTCAAAAATATTTGTTTTATCGAAAGTAGATATAAAAAGGAATTGATTCCATAAATAAACTCAAAATTGATAAAAATGCAATTGGGACGGACTTGCCATGAGCGGCAGTAAAGCTCAAACTAACTCTAACGTTTCAATATAGGTACTTTGAAAGAGATCCTATAGACAGCTATGACAACCTATCGTAAAGCTTTGTACGAAAAACGGTACAACTATATGTAAGTTTTTTGAAAAAAACAATGTCAGAGTTTTTGAAGAAAAAAAATGTACTATTTTTATAAAATGTTTTTAATAAACTTGTAGATCCCCTTAGGAAGGCCAAGTTCAAAGGCCGAAACGTCGGACATAAAACCTAGTAGCGTTTTGATACACCCCTAAGACTGAAAAAGCCGTATTTCCCTTGAAATAAATTACAAAGTTTTTGAATGTCGAACAAAATATAAACATCTTTCTTTCTTCCTTCAGTTCACGAACATCCAGGTCTTATATATTGTTTTTAAGACCAAAACGTTGATTTTTTTACCGGTCGTTGAGTATTGAAATATACTTTCAGGAAAAATAACATAAATCCCGACGCATTGCAAAATAGAACTATTATTCTAAAGAAGTAAATGCCATATAAGGCAAAGCCTGTTTAAAACAAAAAAAAAATTCTTCGTTCGGATAAATTTGAAATATGTTTCAAAAATTTGATTACAGTTAATTGCTGACAACTCTCAAACTTTCCGTGACACTTATTAATTAGTCGTGTCAAATAAATATATTAATTAAAAAATTGCGAAAGCTTTGACTTGACTTAGTGGCAATAATAAATTATAAGTCAGAAAAAAGACTACGTGGTCTATTCGTTAACCCGCACGCGGGGGGATTTTTTGTGGTCTTTTGATAAGCCACCCCCCGTCTCCCTATATATGACTACGTGTTTGGGAACGGCCCCTTTGAAACAAACCAAAAATTATTTTTCTTTCAACCAATCAACAGTTAGAATGGAATGTTGTAATGCAACAAACAAATAGTTTTCTCTTTACTCAATCAAGTTATTCGAAATCATCCTCGTTCTCTTATTTCTCGTTCTTTCTAACCTTTCTTTTCTTCTACCTTGTATATTCGTCAAGTGCAAAGTCAGAATCACTTCTATGCCATAATCTGAACTTGTTTTTGACATTGTAAAATTGTGTGTCCCCTAAACAAGAGTAACATTTCTCAATTATGTGTTCAACGATAGCGAACCATTTACTTTTTATTCATTCATTGATCAAGTATACTCTTTTGATAACACGTTTAAAATATTTTTGATAAGGTACCTGGCAATTTTGAAACTTATGCTGACTTTGAAGTCAGAGTGTTTTGAAACAATACTAAAAATTCAGGCAATTACAACTTTTTCTGCTTAACACATCGATCACTCTGTCTGCACACTATAAGGCATGATATCTGGTCAGCCTAGTGATAGCAATGAACTATCTGATAAAACACATTTAAATACACTACGGTGTGCGAAGAGGAGTCCTCCAACACAGAGAAATCCGAAAAAACGCTTGAAAATTTTTACAAGTCGAGTAGCATAGAACATTTGGCCTGTAAGATAGAGCTTCAGAGCTTTAGTTTTGACAGAAATTGCTATGCCCTCCTAAACGAAAGACAAAAAGTGACCTCTTTAACCTTGTGGGCTGCAAATATAACCACATTTTGATGTACGTAAAAGATGCGTAAAATTTATTCCTACAAACAAATTACTAGATACCTTGTAGCGCATTTGGACGGCTTCATATTCCTCGAATTTGACTTGAGTGATGACATGAATTTTATGCTCTGCGTGAATAAAAAATACATCCCGCATGATGTTACGGTTTTGTCTTTAAAAACAAAAATTACCGGCTGAGAGTTTATTCTTCTATAACTGACTTAGTATACCAGATATCTGTTGAGATATATTCAATTTAATTTATAGTCGCAATGAGCACAAACCAAAATAATGTAATAATGTGCATCGGAAATTTGGTCCGAAATTTCGCGAAATTTCGTAATCGTCGAAATTGGAACTTTAATTTTAGGCGGAATTTAGCGAAATTCAACGAAATTTTTCGGCAATTTCGCGAAACCGAAATTTCGCGAAATTTCGGGAAATTTCGAGTTTTGCGAAATTATACGAAATCATTCGAAATCTCGCACAGCCTTAGTCGTGATATCGGGTTCAATTCCCGATCGAGTCGAAGATCTTTTTGAGCTGGAAATTTTCTCGACCCAGCACTGGGGCACGGTGTATCGTTGTACTTATCCTACACATGCAAAATGTGCCAAAAACAATATTGACAACGAATTCTCTCGACTAATCTAGTTGATCGAGACCGGTATTAGTCCCAAGGCTAAGCGTGCGATATATTATCCACCTGCAATATATAATTCCACCTTGGGCCTGATGTTGTTCAATGTCATGTACGACGAAGTGTTGAAGCTATCGTTTCCTGAAGGAGTTGTGATCGTTGACTTCACAAACTACATAACGCTAGAGATTTACGACGATTCGAACGTAGGGGTCGAGTTGACAACAATATCAAGTACTGGATGCACACCAGGAAACTGGAACAGGCGGTGGTCAGAATCGGAGACTGCACCATTACCTCAAAGCGATCTTCGAAGTTTCTGGGGGTTTTGGTTGACGACAAGCCACGTTTAAGAGCCACATCAACTATGCCTGTAAGAGGGCTGCATCGACTATTGCAGCACTATTTTGAATGATGCAGAAGTTGATGCCCGACAACTGCGAAATATTGAGTGAACTGAACCGATTTTCCTGAAAATCGGCATGTTTTTTCTACCCTATTAAGGGGACAGAATGCAAATTAGAAAAAATGCTATCAAGGTTTCATGATGAGAAATTCACAAGAAGGTGGTTTTCATATCTATTTTTCTCTCGTCAACATCTTCAGAATATAAATCCAAAGAATACGTTTTATAGTAGAACTCAGCACTGCACTGCACGTCGACATAGGTTTGTGATCTTTCTGCAGCCAAACGCACTCGTTCCGCTTATTTACGAACTGTTGCACGGTGAAGAGTTTCTCATCGGTAAACATGATATTCTCCAACCTTCCTGCCGTGGCCTTCCTTACCAGCTGCTTGACTTTTTAATCTGTTCTCAATTTTCCCCATCGAAAGGTCTTAAACCTTCTGGGTCCTGTAGTTGCACTACTTCGAGAATTTGCGAAAGGACCTGTTGACGATCTTCATCATGGCGTTATCACAGTAGCCCGATACTTCCATACCGTTTTTAGTACTTCCGGTTGCCAGTCATCTTTTGACTGTACTGTATACGAAACATCTGCACACACGTAAATCGGAAAGCTCACGAACTAGGTTGTTCGGAGAGTGTCACTTTTGTTGATGATCGTTGTGGAGTCAAAACATTTTCGAAATTCCATTGGTTTAAGGTTTTTATGACTGAAAACTGCACCAACTGCACCACATCTCGTACATCGAAAAGTGCAATGAGTGCTGCAGCAAATAGGACGTTCTGTACTACACCGAAATTTTAGAAGCAAAATAAAAAACATTTATCGTTTAATCAAAATGGATGTCTACAACTTATTTTTTAAAGATGCTCATTTAAAAAGTAGAAATTAAATCAAATCATAGAAAATTCTGCAATAACGTTGTGAACCAGAGAAGGGGAAGCACCATGGGCGCAACTAAGAAAAATTTCTAGGGGTGGCTAGTTTTCAGGTATGTAATTTTAAAAAACAGAAAAAGGAGTTTTAATATGCTTATTTAATAACGCTTAAAATATTGTCGCAACAGCAGAAAAATCACTTCGGGATAGAATCTCCGAAGATGTACTAAATATCTTGTACACAGCGTCAACGCCAACCTCTTTCAGCAACACTGATTTGGTATTGAGGAGAGCCAGGTTTGGTAAACGGCTGGGCAGTGCTTTTCAACAGCATACCCGTACTAGCTGGAATAAAATAGACCCCAGTGTGGTTGCCCTATTCCTACCTCCACGTGTTACCGACTGGGATACGAGCAACCAAGGAAAAACCGGTGAACCGGTGGCAGGCATGGGGAAACCACAGCACTCCAATGCGCATGTAGACCATCTGCTAATAAACACACCACGCAGGGCATTTCGTATTACCCTTCGTCGCGAGCTCAAGACAAAACACTGGAGAGTCATTCGTAAACACGCCAACCGAGGATTTTTAACTTCGGCACATGAGGCAACCGAGGGCTTGCAGTTTCGGGGAACACACAAGCAATAGTCGCCACGAAGAGATTGACAATGGAACAATAATGGATAGTTGGATGTTAGTCATCGCTTACAACCACCTGTAATATTTTTTTCATATGTACTTTTGAAAAAAACAAAGCGTTTGAGAAAACACGTGTAGGCATGCGAGCTCTCGAGGGCTCACGAAGTTGAGAACACTCGGGTTTGTGTTTGCCGAATCTTTTGAAGGTCTGTTTTATCTAGAACACTGCGGGTTTTTCGTTTTGTATACGCACTGAAGGGCAATCCGAATACCCTCCGGCATCGCTTGAAACACACACGTGGGTGGTGTGGTGGGTTCAGACATGCCTGACCTGTGGGAACTTGGTCGTATGCTGACAGGAAAGGGGTAGTTGTCCTCCTTAGAGAGCAGCTTGTCTGAACCCCACAGGCTAGGGGCGGCTCAAACAGCGACTGATCTGGACCGAACGGCTGAACTATGAAATGCGGTGTCTCGCCAGCTACACTTAAGGCGGCAGCCCCGTCACGAGACTAGGCATCGCAGCCCTAGTAAGGCAGCATACTAAAATAAACATACTACGAAGAATCAAGAATTCAAAACGAACCGGAACAAAAGGGAATGACCCAACCGACGAAATAAGGATGACGATTAAAAGCTCGGGACCTGTAACAGTAGATCGCTCAACGCCCCGGATGTCGACTGGATTCTGCTGGATCAGCTAGAATCCCGCCACTTCGACATCGTTGCGCTCCAGGAGCTTTGCCTGAAAGGAGAGAAGGTACGGTGAATTTGTGACCGCAAGGTAGAGTACCACCAAAGCAGTGGCACAACCAATGAGCTTGGTAGCGGTTTTATAGTGCTGGGCAGGATGCAGAGTCGTGTGATGAAGTGGCAGGTTGTGTTTGTTTAGAATAAAAGGTTGGTTCTACAACTACACTATTCCCAATCTGCACTGTCCTCACGAAGAGAGACCTGATGCAGAGGAAGAAACGTTCTACGCACAGCTGGAGAAACTTTACGATAGCTGCTCGCGTAGAGACTGCAAGATCGTCATTGAGGACATGAACGGAAGGAAAGACTTATATAAGCCGGTGATCGGCCCGCACAGCCTGCACACCGTGACGAACAACAACGGCCAGCACTGCACCAACTTCGCAGCTTCCCGCGGGCTGGCAGTCCAAAGTCCCTTCTTTCCTCGACCAACGTACAGCAAAACAATTGACCACGTTCTCATCGACGGCCCGTTCTTCTCAGACATTACATACGTACGCACCAATCACAGTGCTGATCGGACATGACCACTTCGATACAAAAAACTATAAAACCCTGATATAACCGCTAGTCCTCTACAGAAGTCCTCTTGGTGTTTTCGAACGGAAGGTGCTGTGGACTATCTACGATGGAGTACAAACGGACGACGGATAACGACGACAGCGCATGAACCATTAGCTACAAGCGCTGCTTGGAGAGTACCCCATTGCACACCTGGCGAAAGACAATAGGTTGAGGTGAACCGGTCACGTCGTAAGGATGCCGGACGACAACCCTGTGAAATCACTTCTCTTCAGCAAACCCTACCGGCACAAAAAAGTAAGAAGCGCAGCGTGCATGATGACTCGACCAGATCGAAAGAGACTTGCGAGTGATGAGACGTCTGGGGAACAGGTGAAACGCAACCCAAAACCGAGTAAAATGGCGACAACTTCTTGATACAGCACGAGTTACTACAGCTCTTGTCTGACTGGTAAGATGAGTAAGAGAGCTAGGTTTGAGAATCGATCCTGGGTGCAGAACTAGTTCTCAGCCAATGAATGACAACATCTCAATTTGTGTTGATTTTGATGCTCCGAAAAGTAGTATGGAATGTATTTATATTTAATACAATCATTCTCTGGAAAATTCCTAGCCCCCCGTAGTTGCGCCCATGGGAAGCACCATTCATGGCACCCTTCGTTTCGTGGCACCTTTCATGCCATCCCCTCTCACTCTCTAGGTGCGCTTATGACTTATTTCTATAAGTCCTACATGAAATTGATCAATTTTTAGGGAATGCTTATTGATTGTTCAGAACAGTGGAAGATTTTCGCTGATAAAACCATTTCTACTTACAGGTAATTTCATCCAATCTTCAAGCCGTGCTTGTGGTGCCTTGTTGCGCTTTGGTCGTATCAAAATATAAATTGTACGGATATCTGAACATGCATATAAAATTTTTTCCAGCAACACCTGTTAAAATAAGAATGCTGTTGTTATTTGACTCGAAAAGCAGCTTGATTTAATTGTTGATATTCATGATAATTATTCGTAAAATGATTGAGAGTTACGTATCAACTTTTTGCAATAGACCGTAAATAAAAATGCGAGTTAAATTTAGTTGAGCTATTTATTATTTAAACATGACACGGATTGTGTATATATTTAAAAAAGTGTCGGTTCAAAACCATCATGAAGGTCACGAAAAAGCCATACCGTATTGCATCAAATTTCGAACACTTAAGCTATGATGTAATTGATGTAACTTCTTGCATTAAAAAAACTATCCAGCTTTTTACGCACCATAATGGCGGGTGCTATAACTCGTATTCGTATTTTGCGAACCTCTCTGCTTACGTCAGTTTCGTGATTTCCGGAATTTTGGCAACACTAATGTTGCCAGATTTATTGTTCTCCTTGCGAAATACATGAAGAAACTGACGTAAGCAGATTTGTCAAAGGGGTAAATAACATATTACGAATTTTCTATTATAGAGTCTACCATTATGGCGCGTAAAAAGCTGGATACATCACAGGGTGCAGGACATTCCAAGGAAGGAAATGGTACATAATAATCATATTTTTATTATATTCATATTTATTATATATATTATTATATTCGATTTACGAGTGAGTTTGAAGTTTGAGACTGTTCGAAGTTTAAATCAAAACGGTAGGTATATTCTATTTTTTACAGAATTTCTCTATACACAAATAACAGTATATGTTTTGAATTTACCTTGCCCATAAATCCTGATCCGCCAGTTACAAAAATGGTCTTTCCTGAATACCATTTCTGTACAGGTGTTTGTGACATCTTGATCCTGTAATAGTCAAAATGTAAAAGTCAATATGTATAATAGTACAGCAATTTAATCCGGGCAGGAGAGAATAGCAAAATCATAACTCCCCAATAACATATTTTGTTATAGGGTCTTATCGTGTGATTCGACAAATTTTCACGTTTTCAACATGCATATGAAATTAATATCAAATTTAGATATCATATCTCATTGTGCCTCTCATAAGATATTTGAATTGATTTTCAAATATCTCATTGAAGCGCGTTCGTAAGTAAAAATAGTTCGTACTAGAAAATCGCACAATATTACGTACTAGAAATTTGTATTCATGCTATACAAATTTATTTAAATTAAAAAAAGGACGTAATGTGAAAATTGCATTAAATAAAACAACAAGGTACATCTAAAAAAGGTAATATTTGGCCGTGTTTTCTTCAATTTTCTCTCGTATAAATAAATATTTTGAAATTTCATTGTCTGCGGTAATCTGCACACTTCATCGAGCACTCCTTTTCATACAAATATTAATATTCTCGTTTTTATCGTCCATTGAGCTATTATGTAAAGCGCTGATGCTGAAATAACTAGCTTTGGCTTCGGAATCCTCTGAAACGATTGAATCTATCGCATTACTAAACAAATCGGTTTGGAGATCATATGAAGACAAGTTGTCATTTTATGTAGTTGCTCCTGTTAATATTTTCCTAATATTAATATTTTTCTGATTGATTTATAGAACATTTGGCATAATATTTCATTGTTGGATTCATTTTTATATTTAGACAGAGTAGCACTTTTTACACCGAACTTATTGTACTCTCGGCACAGATAATTTAATTGGAAGAAGTATTCACCGTTTGTGGTTCCTTGCAATTGATTATAAAATAAGTTGAGGAAAAGCAACGTGAATGCTCTGGCTCAGATGAAGATTGTTGCACGTTGGGCTCAACAACAGGCGCAGTTTTTTTTTCTGGATAAGCATTTTGCCGTATTATTTGTATTAGGGCACATACTTAAATGACGTAGCATTTTTTTCATGATTTTTAAAATCCCCCTCCCCCTCGTAGCGTTTGGTCACAAAACCTAAACCCCCCTGAAAAAAACGTAGCATCCGGAATGACCGTCAAAGAGGGCAATTTTCAATACTGGTTCTAGAGCGTCTCGGGTTTTTCAAAGCCTTTCTTGCTGGTTCACTTAACGCGTATTTTTGAATTATCGTGGTTTTTTTCACGCGGATTTTTTAATTAACGCGGTTTTTTTTACGCGGATTTTTGAATTAGCGCGTTATTTTACACGAATTTTCGAATTAACGCGGTTTTGCCTTTTTCCTAGAAAGGTATACTGCCGCGCATAGCATGTCAGTCCCATTTGCATTTTCAGCAAGCCGAGAAAAACGCGTTTTTATATGATTTCATACCATTGCATCTTATGAGATGGGACAATATGTTTGGATGTTTTCCCGAAGTTTTTTAGAACAAAATTGTTGAGCCCATCTATTGATACGAGACAATGCATAGTTAGCTACCATTCCCGCGTATTAACTCAATTTTAGTGAAAATGCAAATGGGACTGACTTGCTATGCGCGGCAGTATAGCAATCACTGACAAAACAAAAGGTACAAAAGTGCTCCAAAGGGCCGAATGTCGTATATCACTCGAACCCAGTTCCACGAGCTCAGCATTTTCTATATATATATATATATATATATATATATATATATATATATATATATATATATATATATATATATATATATATATATATGTATATATATATATATATATATATATATATATATATATATATATATATATATATATATATATATATATATATATATATATATATATATATATATATATATCTATATATCTATATATCTATATATATATATATATATATATATATATATATATATATATATATATATATATATATATATATATATATATATATATATATATATATATATATATATATATATATATATATATATATATATATATATATATATATATATATATGTATATATATGTATATATATATATATATATATATATATATATATATATATATATATGTGTGTGTGTGTGTGTGCGTGTGTGTGTGTGTGTGTGATGGTGGAACCGATCTCCACAAAATTAGTGTCAAATGAAATGTCTAGCTCAAATGAAATGAAAGGTCTCAGCTGTCTCACCCTATTGAATTTTACTGTAATCGGACTGTAACTTTGTCTGTAATGTTTCAAAATGTGAAAATCACGAAACTTCATTATTTCAGAAACTACACAACCAATTTGAACAATATTGATGTCAAAAGATCGGGCTAGTTAAGGGTTAACTAGTTCAAATTTCGTGGAAAGAACCATGTTCGGATGACTTTTCAAATACATTCGTTTTTCCAAAGATGGCTGATTTAATTTCAACAATCTCAGTGTCAAATGAAAGGTTTAGTTGCCATTTCATTTTATTATAATCGGACTTTTTTTTCAACCGTTATTTATTAAATTGTAAAAACAACGTAAGTTTATTATCTCAAAGATTACACGACTTATTTGAACATAACTACGGACTATCTCTCTCAAACTTACAAAAAACAAACTTCATTACAGTTTGATAAGTGGTTCAAAAGCTAAGCAAAGAAACGAAATAGATTGATCAAAATATCTGACATCAACATAATTCAAATTGGGTATTGTACTAATGAAGTGTGGAGTTGATTCCCGGCCTCTCAGCATTCTCCCGGTTCTTGAAAACTCACATTGGGTAATATTTGTCCTTTTTATGCTGTTCTCAGAAACCGGAAGCTACTGCATATCTAAAAATTTTAAACGGCGTTTTAAGTTGATTACTGGCCTCTGGGTATCATAAGGTTCCACAAATACTGATATTTGATGACATTTGGCCACTTCAGGCTGTTGTTCAGAAACAGAATGTCGTCACATTTTTTTCCAAAAAAATGTAATTATGCCGTGTAGTTACTTTTTATGCAAATGCAGTCAAACGTAAACAAAATTTTTTGATCAGTGTATATTTATTTGTTTATTTTAAACTTCAGACGTAAACTATTTTTGCCTTTCTCCTAGAAAGGTATGGCAATTACTTGCAAAACCGAAGAAACATCAATATCTCATCAATATCTCAGAAACTACACAACCGATTTGAAAAATTAATTAAAATAAATTAATTTCAGATGAACGGGCTACCTAAAAAACCCTTAACTTTTGAATTTTATGAAGATTGAACTTGTGGTTCAGAAGTTATGGGAAGAAACGTGTTCTGGTGACTATTTAATCTCACTCATGTTTCTCAGAGATGGCTGGACCGATTTTCATAAAATTAGTGTCATATGGAAGGTCTTGTTGCCTAAAATGCCTTGTTGTTTAAAATAATATTGATTTTTTTTGCAAACGGATTATTACTTCGCCTGTTATGTTTGAAAATGTGAAACCCAGCTATGGAAAGAAACATTCCGAAGACTACATAAACTCACTCATTTTTCTCAGAGATGGCTAAACCGATTCTCACAAAATTATTGTCAAATGAAAGGTCTAGCTACCTTATAACACCCTAATTCTCATTGTAATCGGGCTGTAGCTTTGTATGTAATGTATCAGACGAGACGATCACAGACGATTTACACAATATTAATATCAAATGAACAGGCTAGTTAAGCGTTAACTGATGAATTTCAATTGGACATTTGGTTTCAAAGTTTGGCTGCCCTATACGTTCCCATTATATTTGATAGTAATCGAACTTAAACAACCGTTATGTATTGATTTTTCAAAACAACGAAAGCCTATTATCTCAAAGATTACACGACTTATTTGAACATAACTAGTGTCAAACGAACGAGTCATCTCTCAAACTTACAAATAACGAACTTCATAACAATTTAATATGTGGTTCAAAGGTTATGGAAAGAAAAGATATTCAAAGACTATTTAAGACTATACCTTCTCTGACCAATATATGTGGCCTCAACATAATTAAAATGGGGTATCGTTCTGTTTGGACGTTTTCGGTATCGCTTTGATTAAATTGTTCGAAATTAAGAGTCATTTGTTTTATTTCGCTATTTCCTAAGCACTAACATTACGTCAAATTTCATAATTTCACTTCAATTACAATATCAATATATTAAAACCCAAAGAGTGAATATACCTCAATTGGATTTAAGCGTTCATGTTAATCTATTTTAACAAATAATAAGTTTGAATGAGAAAGGCTGGGTCTGACCGCTAGGTGGATTAATTTGGGTTTTTACTAAGTCTTTTAGAAAATCTATAACGAGCGTCTTAGCAGAGTGATTGAGATCAATCAAAGAAATAGTTATCGGTTTCCGTTATACTCTACTAAATTTTTTTTTTTTTTGGAAATAAATATTGAAATTCAGTCCGCAAATATTATATTTCGACTGTGACGTACAGTCTTCCTCAGTGCTTATGTGGACAGTCCACATAAGCACTGAGGAAGACTGTACGTCACAGTCGAAATATATATTTGCGGACTGAATTTCAATATTTAAATTTAGTAGAGTATAACGGAAACCGATAACTATTTCTTTGATTGATCTAAGTCTTTTACTCAATAAATACTCAGAAGCTTCTGGTTCCCAACCAGCGTTAACTCGAAAACCCGTGAAATTTTGTTGAATTTGCGCGGTATCGCGTAGAAAAAACGCCCTAATTCGAAAATCCACGTAAAACAACTTTAATTCAAAAACCCGTGTAAAAATAAAATTTCGCGTAAAAACCTCGGTTAAAAAATCTGCTTCGAAAAAACCGCGTAAAAAAACCTGACTGTATATCAATAGTTATGTTCGATACCGGACCTGGGTTCCCGAGAGTCCGTTCCGAAGTTTTTCCGGTTTCAATGTCCGATTTAGTTTCTGACCGGACCAGAACGGAGATCTGGACCGGGTAATGTTTTCGGAATCCGGAAAAGTTCGGTTAAAAATCAAGCTCAAAGTTATTTAAATCACAAGCAGCAGACTTGCAGGTTTCTTCATTTGCATTTCCATAAATGTGCGTATGTTCAATCCAAGTAACATATTTTAAAGCAAATAGGTATATGTTAGGGTGGCAATGACTGTATGACAAAAATTTCATCATCGAATTTCAAAAACCGTATGTATATTTTGTTTATTGGCCCAGAAAACTATCTATCCAAAATTTCAGCTCAATCGGACATGATTCAGTAGTGTCTCAAAGCACTCATAGTTGTGATTTTCGGCTCTCGGAAATCTACCAGGGGAGGAGACGGCCGTTTTTAACTGGCTTCTGGTCATTTGCAAAACTGGTTCCAAACCAGATCTGAATGGTTCTAATGTTCATTAGATATCTTAAACTTGTTTTTCATTAGAGTTTTTTTGTAGCTAACCAAAATTAAAATGTAACGAATCGAAGTACAGCGTGCTAATAATTTTTTTTTTTTTGCACAACTTTCACATTTTTAAGCTTCGCTATAGTTCAGAAAGCCAATTAATTAAACTTCATTAAATATATCTTTCGTTCTTTAATGCATATAATTTATTATAATATCCTAATAATTTATAAAAGCGTAAATTATGTTTTATTTAAGTCTTTTTATTTATTTATTCAATTATATTATAGTTGGCCAACCAAGCATCAATAAGCAAGCATGACAGAGATCTAACAATGACAAACCACGACACTCTAAAATTTTGGGAATTTCCTAGAACGCCGACAAGCTCATACCAACATAATATTAACTGCAATCAATTTTAAACACCACTAGAACTTAGCATGGCCTGTTGACAATTAGTGTTTTCCCCAAGTGCCATTGTGTAAAATTTATAATATGTTTGGTTCTTTGGCCAACTTCTCTAGTATTTTTTTAAAAGAGGGGGATTTGTTAGTAGCTTAAGTATTTATGATAAATATTAGTAAATAATGAGTATGTGTGTCCAATCACAAATGGTGACTTCTCAACACTGTTAGAAATTTGTAATTTTAATTGTTAGGATTTGTTTGCTTTCGCAATTAGGACTTATCATTCGTAAGGATTTAAACCTACTTGTCAGAAAAGGGGAAGTAAACTTACAACTAACTTAATTGCTAACTTATTGGTTGTAAAGAGAGCTTATCGTAGCAATTGAGGATTGCAACGATTTTGTCGAAAATTGTTAATAATTTAATTTGACATAGCTTCTAATTGTTCAACACCAGTGAGTCTATGTAATGCGAGTGTACCAAACCAAGGAGGACGCTTCAAAATCATTTTCAGAATTTTATTCTGAATCTTTTGGAGCGTTTTCTTCCTTGTTGAACAGCAACTTGACCAGATCGGTACAGCATAAAGCATTGCTGAAAATTTGTTTGTAAATCAAAAACAAAGTTTGGAATTTCTATTAATGAGAGGATATAAACATCTCGTATATTTGATTCACTTTGCTTGTATACTTTCAATGTGTTGTTTGAAAATAAGTTTACGCTAGGAGGATTAATTTGGGTTTTTTTCGAGTGCTTACAAGTATTTTCTTATCTGTTTTATTTTTGCAAAAGTACGTTTAAGAAATATTGAAGGTGGTTTGTATGCGATTGCTACCATCAAGTTAACCGGTATAATACCGGCGGTATTATATCATATTGTCATTATATTAAGATCTTATTGTAACGGCTAAAACGCTTCCGTGCCTTGTGTTATCCGTACCTGTTTGAGATTGATTGATTGGAAGAGAGCCGAGTTGCCAAGAACACGGCACAGGCACTATTCAAACACGGAGCAGTGTGAATGCATAAGAAATCCCGGAAAGAACCACACACTGAACGGACACGTGTCGGGCCTGGCACGGAAGCAGCGGGAATAGCGTTCAATGCTTGTTTATTCCCCGATCAGCAAGCCCGTGATTACCCATCATGTACCGAAGTCAAACATCCTTGGCTCGCGCATGTTTGGAAATAGCTCTTGATCTAACGGCGGAAAGCAATACGAATTCTCCTGCATTGTGTTTTATAAATTTTATATATATATATATATATATATATATATATATATATATATATATATATATATATATATATATATATATATATATATATATATATATATATATATATATATATATATATATATATATATATATATATATATATATATATATATATATATATATATATATATATATATATATATATATATATATATATATATATATATATATATATATATATATATATATATATATATATATATATATATTTTTTTTTTTAATTTTTTTTTTTTTTTTTTTCAGGTGGAGGGGAAATTTGCATCCAAACCCCTGAGGTGACCAACCTCAGGGAGTGTGGGGTTGGTTTGAATCAGTGACCGGACCCACTAAAACCCCTCCAGTCTCCAGCCCATAATACTCCCCGGGACCACCGCTAGGTATTGCTTCGGGGAGCGGCTTTTGTGCTCTGTGCACCCTCTTGGTTCTATAGATCTCTTTGCTAACTTAGCTAACTAACCTGGAGACTGGCCGTTAGCTAACACTGGCGTGTCGGTGGTCAACCTGTCGCCTGTTTTGCAATTCTAAAACTATTTGAAAGGCGGCTGTTCAAACCGCCCTCCAAATGTTTGGGTCTTTACACATCCTCCGAACTAGGTTGTCCGGAGTGGTGTCTGGCCCGCTCACTACCATCATGTCGCTCCGCGCATGCACAAAACGAGGGCACACGAAGAAGACATGCTCAGCAGTTTCTTCCGCATCCGCGCACTCGGGACACATGGGGGACCCCGCATGCCCGAATCTGTGTAGATACTGCCTGAAGCAACCATGACCTGACAGAATCTGTGTCAAGTGGAAGTTAACTTCTCCATGGCGCCTCCCGACCCATCCGGATACGTCCGGAATAAGTCGATGCGTCCATCTACCCTTTGCGGAATTGGACCATTCCTGCTGCCATCTGATCATCGAGAATGACCTTCTGGTGCCTCGTATACCCCTTGTGTCACGTTGATCGAAGCATTCTACGTCCTCCTTAATGGCTATGCTGATAGGCATCATGCCGGACAGGACGCAGATTGCGTCGTATGACACTGTACGGTACGCGCTCACAACCCTCAGGCACATGAGCCTGTAGGTACTTTCCAGTTTACGACGATGACTGTTGGTACCTAACGCTTTGGACCACGCTGGCCCACCATACCTAAGTATGGACGAAACCACGCTGGCAAGAAGTTTACGCTTGCTGCCATATACCGCTGAGCTATTGGACATCATTCGAGATAGTCCTGCAGCGGCCGTTGAAGCCCTCTTACAGGCATAGTCGACGTGACTCTTAAATGTGAGCTTATCGTCAACCATAACCCCCAAGAGCTTCAAGGAACGCCTTGAGGTAATGGTGCAGTCACCGACTCTGACCACCGCCTGTTGCTCTAATTTGCGGTTGTTCACAACCGTAACCTCCGTTTTATGGTGCGCTAACTCCAGTTTCCTAGAGTGCATCCAGTCTTCGACCTTGCGTATGCAGTGCGCGGCCGTCAACTCGACCTCTTCGATCGACTCGCCGTAGACCTCTAGCGTGATGTCATCTGCGAAACCGACGATCACAACCCCTACAGGGAACTTTAGTTTCAACACCCCGTCATACATGACATTCCACAACACCGGGCCCAGGATGGAACCTTGCGGTACCCCTGCGGTGATTGGGACGCACTTCTGACCCTCCTCCGTGTTGTAAACTAGTACCCGATTCTGGAAATAATTTTCCAAAATCTTGTACAACGACACCGGTACGTGGATGCTCCTAAGCGCGAGCGCTATGGAGTCCCAACTGGCGCTATTGAATGCATTCTTCACGTCAAGCGTGACGATTGCGCAATAGCGAATGCCCCAACTCTTACGCTGGAGTGCTACCTCTGCCGTCTTGGTGACAGAGAGAATAGCATCCAGCGTGGATCTACCTTTCCGGAAGCCGAACTGGTTACTTGCCAGACCGTTTACACCCTCTGTGTACTTCACCAGTCTGTTGAGGATAATCCTCTCAAGCACCTTGCCCGTAGTGTCCAGCAGACAGATAGGTCTGTATGCCGATGGGTCCCCTGGCGGTTTCCCAGCCTTCGGCAACAGCACCAATCTCTGTCGCTTCCACCTGTCCGGAAAGAGGCAGTCATCCAGGCACTTCTGCATGACTGCTCGAAATAGATCGGGGGCCACTTTCATGGCCGTCCTGATGGCCAAGTTCGGGATTCCATCCGGTCCCGGTGCCTTGCTCACCTTTAGGGAGTTGGCGATCACGATGAGTTCCTCATTCGTAACCCTTACCTCCTCCACAACCTCTGCACGGCTGCCGTCTCTCACGGATTGGATGCCCGGCAGGTTGGCCGACCATCCCTGGTCTGTGTCTGAGATACTGGAACGTCGGACGTGAGACTCAGCAACCGGAGGCCAAGGATTTGGCTCGTGTCGTGGAAAGAGTCCCTCGATGATACGCTCCAGCATCGCTGGTGATCGCTCTGCAGGCGCCAACACGCCTTTGGTCTTCGCCATTACGACTCTGTAGGCGTTGCCCCACGGATTCGTATTGGCACTCGCGCATAGCCTATCGAAGCAGGCCCTTTTGCTCGCCTTTATCGCACTTTTAAGCGCCGATCTTGCAGATCCGAATACTACACGGCGCTCTACCCTCTGTGCATCGGTACGTGCACGTTGCAACATCCGTCTTGCACGGAGGCACGCGCTACGGAGGTCCGCTGTCACGTCGGTCCACCAATATACCGGTGACTTACCATTCCTAGGTTGGCGGGTCCTAGGCATGGTGGCGTCGCACGCCCGCGATAATGTGGCAACTAATTGGTCAGCACTCGGGCGGAGCCAACTGCCCCCCTCGCGCTCTCTTCTCATTGCTTCTGCAAATACCTCGGCATCGAAATGCGATGTCTTCCACCCGCGGACGGTCGGAGTATTGGCTCTACCCGTCGCCTGCCGCCTCACGTTCTGGACTACGCTATAGCAGACCGACTGGTGGTCACTATAGGTGTAGCCATCGTCTACCCTCCAGTTCACGATCAGTCCTGGGCTGGAGAACGTCACGTCGATGATCGACTCCGCACCATTTCTGCTGAATGTACACTTGGTTCCAACGTTGGCCAGATCTAGGTTGAGCTTTGCCAAAGCTTCCAACAAGATCTGACCCCTCCGGTTCGTGCGGCGGCTACCCCACTCAACAGCCCAAGCGTTGAAGTCGCCCGCCACTACTAAGGGTGTTAGTCCCGTCAGCTCCATAGATAACAAATCGACCATCTGGGTGAACCTTTCGATAGACCAACGCGGCGGAGCATAACAACTGCAGTAGAACACTCCGTCCACCTTGGCAACCGCGTATCCTTCATTTGAGGTTGACACAACCTCCTGAACCGGGAACTTGCTGGTCGTGCATATGGCCGCCGTACTGGACTTATCTGCAACTCAATTACCGTTTCCGGGAGGAATGCAGTAGGGGTCCGATACGATTGCGATGTCCGACCGCGACTCAGACGCTGCTTGGTATAGCAGCTGCTGTGCCGCATAGCAATGGTTCAGGTTCAATTGTGTCACCCTCACGCCCGTGGTTTCGTGGCCGCCTTACCGGCTGGGCACCGTGGGCCTCCCATAAAGTGCTTGGCGTCCCGTTTTCCAGTACATACCAAGCACTTGGGAGGCTCCCCGCAGTCTTTAGCTTTATGGCCAGCACCACCACAACGCCTACATAACTGGCTCCTATCGGGCCCCTTGCAGGTCCAGGACTTGTGTCCTCCCTCGAAACACCTGAAGCAAACGTCTGGCTGCTGGAGTATGCTCAGGGGACATACTGACCAGCCAACCTTAAGTTTGGCTGTCTTCAGGGCCAGAGTTGCATCGGCCGATGCAAGCCGGAAAGTGGCCACCTGGGTCCCCGCTGGACCCTTTCGGAGGCGAATTACCTCAGTGGCTACTTCCACTCCGCACTTCTCCTTGAGGGCCTGTGCAATATCGCACCTCTCGGTGATTTCATCCAGGTTTTTGAGCTGGAGAGTCACCTCTGAGGTGAGTGCCCGAATTTGCACATCTTTCCCGAGGACCTGCTCGGCTACCGTCTTGTAGGCAGCGCCCTTGTTTTTAGCATCCTTACGGAGCTCAAGGATCATCTCGCCGGTGCGAGAACGACGGATGGTCCGCACATCCGCTCCCAGATCCTTGAGCTGGGTTTCGCCTCTCATTTTCTTCAAGACTTCGGAGTATTTGGACCCATCCGTCTTGAGTATGAGGGCGTCGCCCCTGCTTCGCGCCTTCTTTCCCATTTTTGGACGATTTTTCGCCTTCTCGTCGTTGCGCTTGCTGTCTTTTTGGCGCTTCCTTCCTCCCACGGTAACCCAAGGGTTTCCCGTAGCTGCCACTTCGGCAGACTTTTCGGCGGACTTGGAGGCCGTTGGTGTGCTATCTCGCGGGCTTAGCACAACCAACCGTTTCTTGCTGTTCTCGGGGGCTTCCCCCGGAGACTGCCTTGCTCTTTTTGCGGCTGACCCGGAGGCGCAAACCGCTGCAAACATGCAGGTGTCCGTTTGGACCGACTTCGTCGCCCTTCCGGTCACCTCCGTTGCATTCTTCTCTGCAGCCACCGCTCTTGCCTTGAGCTCGGCGTGCTCCTTATTCGCAGCATCGACGGAGGACCGAAGCATGTAGAGAGCCTGCTTCAGGTACTTCGTCGTGTTGGTGCGACTTTTCGCAAACTCGATTATGGCATCGAGCTGCTCCGACAGCGCTACTACCTTCGGTAGCGTGTCTCGCTGTCTTCCGACCGCCTTTATCAACAGTGGACCAGCCACTGCGATGTCTTGCGTCGATCCGGTAGGCGTACTGCCTTTGCCGTCTTCGCAGGCGTCCTTTACTGCATCCATCTCCGCCTTTCTCGGCGGAGACCTCTGGATGCCTCCTCGTGCAAACGGGTTTTTCAACCCATCTGCGCCCAATTGTTGATCTTCATTATTTTTGTTCATTTTTGTTAAGTGGGTCCCCCTTCCAGCCGCTATCCTTATCCATACTGGAGTGGTCGCCTATCTGGTCCCATGGTAGTCTATGCTGAAGCAGTGAGGCCATGGCTAGGGGCGGCTGCCATAGCGCCTTATGAGCAACTATGACACCCCCGACCAGCGCAAGTCAGGAAAGGACATCTGATCCCACTCCTGCCCGGTTCCCACCGGGCAATGAATTTGGAACGTACTGGAAGGCCTGCCAGGTTTTACAGGACGGAGACCCCTGCACCGGTTGTTGTCTCGCCGTTTCAAGCCGTTGTCACACGACCTTACTAAGGGAGCTCGGCGCAGGTGCCAGCCCAGAATCGTGGTACGAAAACGGAATCCGACTCTTATCATATGGCGTTGCGACCAGTTACCGTAATTGGGAACTTACTGGCATCAATCCCAATGGGCGAATTAGTGCATTTGGGTGGTGGGAGTGGCACTATTCGCTCCGTCAGAGCTGCTTCCGGATAATGTGGCTTTTGTGAGAATTCGGCGGCACAATGCCTGAGTCTCACCACAACCTAGGCTAGCTCTCGCTGATGGTCCGGGACTGCGTTCTTGCAGTTAGCACTTCCGTGGCCTACGGTAATCGCCAAATACGGACCCGTGGTGGCATACAGCTCTGCCAATATATATATATATATATATATATATATATATATATATATATATATATATATATATATATATATATATATATATATATATATATATATATATATATATATATATATATATATATATATATATATATATATATTTTTTTTTTTTTTTTTTTTTTTTTTTTTTTTTTTTGTTTCAGGTGAAGGGGAAATTTGCATCCAAACCCCTGAGGTGACCAACCTCAGGGAGTGTGGGGTTGGTTTGAATCAGTGACCGGACCCACTAAAACCCCTTCAGTCTCCAGCCCATAATACTCCCCGGGACCACCGCTAGGTATTGCTTCGGGGAGCGGCTTTTGTGCTCTGTGCACCCTCTTGGTTCTTTAGGTCTTTTTGCTAACTTAGCTAACTAACCTGGAGACTGGCCGTTAGCTAACACTGGCGTGTCGGTGGTCAACCTGTCGCCTGTTTTGCAATTCTAAAACTATTTGAGAGGCGGCTGTACAAACCGCCCTCCAAATGTTTGGGTCTTTACACATCCTCCGAACTAGGTTGTCCGGAGTGGTGTCTGGCCCGCTCACTACCATCATGTCGCTCCGCGCATGCACAAAACGAGGGCACACGAAGAAGACATGCTCAGCAGTCTCTTCCGCATCCGCGCACTCGGGACACATGGGGGACCCCGCATGCCCGAATCTGTGTAGATACTGCCTAAAGCAACCATGGCCTGACAGAATCTGTGTCAGATGGAAGTTCACTTCTCCATGGCGCCTCCCGACCCATCCGGATACATCCGGAATAAGTCGATGCGTCCATCTACCCTTCGCGGAATTGGACCACTCCTGCTGCCATCTGATCATCGAGAATGATCTTCTGGTACCTCGTATGCCCCTTGTGTCACGTTGATCGAAGCATTCTACGTCCTCCTTAATGGCTATGCTGATAGGCAACATGCCGGACAGGACGCAGATTGCGTCGTATGACACAGTTCGATACGCGCTCGCAACCCTCAGGCACATGAGCCTGTAGGTACTTTCCAACTTACTCCGATGTTTACTAGTACCTAGTGCTTTGGACCACACTGGCCCGCCATATCTCAGTATGGACGAAGTCACGCTAGCTAGAAGTTTCCGCTTGCTGCCGTACACTGCTGAGCTATTGGACATCATGCGAGATAATGCTGCAATAGCCATTGAAGCCTTCTTGCAGGCATATTCGACATGGCTCCCGAAGGCGAGCTTGTCATCGATCATCACCCCCAGCAGCTTCAGGGAGCGCTTAGAGGCGATGGTGCAATTCCCGACACTGATCAACGCCTGTTGCTTCGACTTGCGGTTATTGACAACTGAAATCTCCGTCTTATGATGCGCCAGCTCCAGTTTTTTGGAGCGCATCCAGTCCTCGACGACGCTTATAGAGTGCGAAGCCGTCAACTCAACCTCCTCGATCGACTCGCCGTAGACCTCAAGTGTGATGTCGTCCGCAAATCCAACGATCACAACCCCTTGGGGGAGCTTTAGTTTCAGCACTTCATCGTACATGATATTCCACAGTACCGGGCCCAGGATGGAACCTTGTGGAACCCCTGCGGTAATTGGGACACATTTTTGACCCTCGTCTGTGCTGTAAACTAGCACACGATTCTGGAAATAATTTTCCAAAATCCTGTACAAAGACACCGGAATGTCTAGTTTCCGAAGCGAGTGGGCTATGGAATCCCAGCTAACACTATTGAACGCATTTTTCACGTCCAACGTGACGATTGCGCAATAGCGAATGCCCCATCTTTTACGCTGGAGTGCTACCTCTGCTGTTTTGGTGACGGACAGAATAGCATCCACCGTAGACTTGCCTTTTCGGAAGCCGAACTGGTTACTCGACAGACCGTTTGCACATTCGGTGTACCTAACCAGTCTATTGAGAATAACCTTCTCGAGCACCTTACCCGCCGTATCGAGCAGACATATCGGTCTGTATGCCGACGGGTCACCAGGTGGTTTCCCTGTCTTCGGCAATAAGACCAGCTTCTGTCGCTTCCATCTGTCTGGGAATGTACAGTCATCCAGGCACTTCTGCATGACTTCCCGAAATAGTCTGGGGGCCTCTTTGATGGCCTTCTTCACAGCCAGATTCGGAATCCCATCCAATCCCGGTGCCTTGCTCACCTTCAGGGAGTTGGCGATCGCGATGAGTTCCTCATTCGTAACCGTTTCCGCCTCCTCTGCCTCGGCACGGCTAACGCCGTCACTCATATATTGGGTGTTCGGCAGGTTGGCCGACCACCTCTGGTCTGAGTTTGAGATACTGGAACGTCGGTGAAGTGACTCGCCAGCCGGAGGCCAAGGATTTGGCTCGTGGCGTGGAAAGAGTCCCTCTATGATCCGCTCAAGCATCGCTGGTGATTTTTCTGCGGGCGCCATCGCACCCTTAGTCTTGGCCATCACCATCCTATAGGCGTTACCCCACGGGTTAGTGTTGGCACTAGCGCACAGTCTTTCGAAGCACGCACGTTTACTAGCTTTTATTGCTCTCTTAAGCGCCGCTCTTGCGGAACTGAATTCCCCTCGACGATCTTCCCTTTCTTCGTCGGTTCGCGCACGTTGAATCCTTCTTCTCGCTTGAAGACACGCTCTGCGGAGGTCCGCTATCGCGTCGGTCCACCAGTAGACTGGTGGCCTTCCATGCCTAGGCTGGCGGTTCCTAGGCATAGTGGCGTCGCACGCCCGCGAAAGTATGGCAACAAGTTGATCAGCGCTCGGGTTACGAATTCTGCTTGCCTCGTGTTCTAGTCTAATTGCTTCCGCAAATACCTCTTCGTTGAAGTGTGATATCCTCCACCCGCGAGGAGCTGGAGTGTTAATTCTACTCGCCACATGCGGTCTCGTTTTACAGTCTACGCTATAACAGACCGCCAGATGGTCGCTATGAGTGTAGCCATCGTCTACCCTCCAGTTCGTGATCAATCCTGGACTACAGAATGTCACATCGATGATCGACTCCGCGCCGTTTCTACTGAAGGTGCTCTTCAAGCCGACGTTGGCCAGATCTATGTTGAGCTTCGCCAAAGCCTCCAACAAGATCCGGCCTCTCTGGTTTGTGCGTCGACTTCCCCACTCAGTTGCCCATGCGTTGAAGTCGCCCGCCACTACCAACGGTGATAGACCGATCAGCTCCCCGGTGGCTCGGTCGATCATCCTTGCGAACTGCTCGGTAGACCAACGAGGCGGAGCATAGCAGCTGCAGTAGTACACTCCGTTCACCTTGGCAACCGCGTATCCTTCGTTTGAAGTTGACACTATCTCTTGAACCGGGAACCTGCTCGTCGTCCATATTGCCGCCATACCGGACCCGTCCGAAATCCAGTTACCGTTTCCGGAAGGAATTCGGTAGGGGTCCGAGATTATGGCGATGTCCGACAACGACTCAGTGACTGCTTGGTATAGCAGTTGCTGAGCCGCGAAGCAGTGGTTCAAATTTAGCTGTGTCACTCTCACGCCCGTGGCTTGCTAGTCGGCTTACCGGCCGTGCACCTCGGGCCTCCCATTATGTGCTTTGCGTCACGCTTCCCGGCGCACGCCAAGCACTTCGGGGGCTCTCCGCAGTCTTTGCTTTTGTGGCCTGCAGCACCACACCGCCTGCATAGGGAGCTCCTGTCAGGCCCCTTGCAGCTAAAGGACTTGTGTCCTTGCTCGAAGCATCGAAAGCAGACCTCCGGCGGCTGGTAGATGCTGAGTGGGCACATTGACCAGCCCACTTTGAGCCTCGCTACCTTTAGCGCCTGGTTTGCGTCTACTGACGAAAGCCTGACAGTGGCGGTCTGGGTTCCTACTGGGCCTTTGCGCAGTCGAACTGCCTCTGGTGCCACAACCACTTCGCACTGCTCCTTGAGGGCATCCACGACTTCGCATGCCTCGGTGACTTCGTCCAGGTATTTAAGTTGTAGGGTTACCTGCGACGTGAGTGCCCGAACCTGCACTCTATCTCCAAGCGCCTCTTGGGCCAATGCCCGATAGGCTGGGCCCTTGTTTCTGGCTTCTTTGCGGAGCTCAACGATCATTTCTCCCTTGCGGGATCGGCGGATGCTACGCACATCTGCCCCCAGATCTTTGAGCTTCGCATCGCCTCTCATTGCCTTAAGGACTTCCGAGTACTTTGACTCTTCTGTCTTAAGGATGAGTGCGTCGCCCTTATTTTTAACTTTCTTCGTCGCAGGATTTGTAACCGGATGCGGTTTTTTGGCCACCACTTTTTGGTTCCTACTCCTTCCCGGAACCGTTACCCACGGGTTACCGGGAGCCTTCTGCTCCTTGGCTGCCACCGTGGGCGTTGCTTGCGCCACTCCTACACCGGTCTGAGGGCTGTTTGCGATTAAACGCTTCTTGGTGCCCCCGGGGGCCGTCTCTCCCGGGGACTGTCGCGTTCGTTTGGCAGCTGGCCCTGCCGCGCAAACCGCCGCAAACGTGCTAGCGTCCGTTTGGACCGACTTCGTCGCCAGCTCGGTCACCTTCGTCTCCTCTTTCTCCGCAGCCGCAGCTTTCATTTCGAGCTCGGCGTGCTCCTTTTTCGCAGCATCGACGGAGGACCGAAGCATGTAGAGGGCCTGCTTCAAGTACTTCGTCGTATTGCTGCGACTTTTCGCAAACTCGATTATAGCATCGAGCTGCTCAGACAGGGCCACTACCCTCGGTAGCGTGTCCCGCTGTCTTCCGACCGCCTTTAATAGCTGTGGACCAGCCACCGCGATGTCTTGCGTAGATCCGGTAGGCGTACTGCCTTTACCGTCTTCGCAGGCGACCTTCACTGCATCCGTCTCCACTTTTCTAGGCGGAGACCGCTGGATGCCACCTCGCGCAAATGGGTTTTCCAACCCATCTGCCCCCATCTCCAGAGTTTTGTTTTTCTGCATTCTTGTTTATTGGGTCCCCCTACCAGCCGCTATCCTTATCCATAATGGAGTAGTCGCCTAAATGGTCCCAAGGTAGTCTATGCCGGAGCAGTGAGGCCATGGCTAGGGGCGGCTGCCATAGCGCCTTATGGGCAACTATGACACCCCCGACCGGCGCAAGTCAGGAAAAGACATCTGATCCTACTCCTGCCTGGTTCCCACCAGGCAATGGACTCGGAACGTACTGGAAGGCCTGCCAGGTTTTACGGGACGGAGACCCCTGCACCGGTTGTAATCTCGCCGTTTCAAGCCGTTATCACACGACATTACTAAGGGAGCTCGGCGCAGGTGCCAGCCCAAAATCATGGTACGAAAACGAAATCCGACTCGTATCCTATAGTGATGCGACCAGTTGCCGTAATTGGGAACATTACTGGCATCAGTCCCAATGGGCGGTATAGTGCATTTGGGTGGTGGGAGCGGCACTACTCGCTCCGTCGGAGCTGCTTCCGGCCAGTGTGGCTTTTGCGAGAATTCAGCGGCCCAGTGCCTGAATCTCGCCACGACCTAGGCTAGCTCCCGCTGATGGTCCGGGACTGCTTGCTAGCAGTGAGCACTTCCGTGGCCTTCGGTGATCGCCAATTACCGACCCGTGGTGGCATACAGCTCTGCCATATATATATATATATATATATATATATATATATATATATATATATATATATATATATATATATATATATATATATACATATATATATATATATATATATATATATATATATATATATATATATATATATATATATATATATATATATATATATATATATATATATATATATATATATATATATATATATATATTTATTTATATATATATATACATATATATTTTTTTTTTTTTTTTTGTTTCAGGTGGAGGGGAAATTTGCATCCAAACCCCTGAGGTGACCAACCTCAGGGAGTGTGGGGTTGGTTTGAATCAGTGACCGGACCCACTAAAACCCCTCCAGTCTCCAGCCCATAATACTCCCCGGGACCACCGCTAGGTATTGCTTCGGGGAGCGGCTTTTGTGCTCTGTGCACCCTCTTGGTTCTATAGATCTCTTTGCTAACTTAGCTAACTAACCTGGAGACTGGCCGTTAGCTAACACTGGCGTGTCGGTGGTCAACCTGTCGCCTGTTTTGCAATTCTAAAACTATTTGAGAGGCGGCTGTACAAACCGCCCTCCAAATGTTTGGGTCTTTACACATCCTCCGAACTAGGTTGTCCGGAGTGGTGTCTGGCCCGCTCACTACCATCATGTCGCTCCGCGCATGCACAAAACGAGGGCACACGAAGAAGACGTGCTCAGCAGTTTCTTCCGCATCCGCACACTCGGGACACATGGGGGACCCCGCATGCCCGAATCTGTGTAGATACTGCCTGAAGCAACCATGACCTGACAGAATCTGTGTCAAGTGGAAGTTAACTTCTCCATGGTGCCTCCCGACCCATCCGGATACGTCCGGAATAAGTCGATGCGTCCATCTACCCTTTGCGGAATTGGACCATTCCTGCTGCCATCTGATCATCGAGAATGACCTTCTGGTGCCTCGTATACCCCTTGTGTCACGTTGATCGAAGCATTCTACGTCCTCCTTAATGGCTATGCTGATAGGCATCATGCCGGACAGGACGCAGATTGCGTCGTATGACACTGTACGGTACGCGCTCACAACCCTCAGGCACATGAGCCTGTAGGTACTTTCCAGTTTTCGACGATGACTGTTGGTACCTAACGCTTTGGACCACGCTGGCCCACCATACCTAAGTATGGACGAAACCACGCTGGCAAGAAGTTTACGCTTGCTGCCATATACCGCTGAGCTATTGGACATCATTCGAGATAGTCCTGCAGCGGCCGTTGAAGCCCTCTTACAGGCATAGTCGACGTGACTCTTAAATGTGAGCTTATCGTCAACCATAACCCCCAAGAGCTTCAAGGAACGCCTTGAGGTAATGGTGCAGTCACCGACTCTGACCACCGCCTGTTGCTCTAATTTGCGGTTGTTCACAACCGTAACCTCCGTTTTATGGTGCGCTAACTCCAGTTTCCTAGAGTGCATCCAGTCTTCGACCTTGCGTATGCAGTGCGCGGCCGTCAACTCGACCTCTTCGATCGACTCGCCGTAGACCTCTAGCGTGATGTCGTCTGCGAAACCGACGATCACAACCCCTACAGGGAACTTTAGTTTCAACACCCCGTCATACATGACATTCCACAACACCGGGCCCAGGATGGAACCTTGCGGTACCCCTGCGGTGATTGGGACGCACTTCTGACCCTCCTCCGTGTTGTAAACTAGTACCCGATTCTGGAAATAATTTTCCAAAATCTTGTACAGCGACACCGGTACGTGGATGCTCCTAAGCGCGAGCGCTATGGAGTCCCAACTGGCGCTATTGAATGCATTCTTCACGTCAAGCGTGACGATTGCGCAATAGCGAATGCCCCAACTCTTACACTGGAGTGCTACCTCTGCCGTCTTGGTGACAGAGAGAATAGCATCCAGCGTGGATCTACCTTTCCGGAAGCCGAACTGGTTACTTGCCAGACCGTTTACACCCTCTGTGTACTTCACCAGTCTGTTGAGGATAATCCTCTCAAGCACCTTGCCCGTAGTGTCCAGCAGACAGATAGGTCTGTATGCCGATGGGTCCCCTGGCGGTTTCCCAGCCTTCGGCAACAGCACCAATCTCTGTCGCTTCCACCTGTCCGGAAAGAGGCAGTCATCCAGGCACTTCTGCATGACTGCTCGAAATAGATCAGGGGCCACTTTCATGGCCGTCCTGATGGCCAAGTTCGGGATTCCATCCGGTCCCGGTGCCTTGCTCACCTTTAGGGAGTTGGCGATCACGATGAGTTCCTCATTCGTAACCCTTACCTCCTCCACAACCTCTGCACGGCTGCCGTCTCTCACGGATTGGATGCCCGGCAGGTTGGCCGACCATCCCTGGTCTGTGTCTGAGATACTGGAACGTCGGACGTGAGACTCAGCAACCGGAGGCCAAGGATTTGGCTCGTGTCGTGGAAAGAGTCCCTCGATGATGCGCTCCAGCATCGCTGGTGATCGCTCTGCAGGCGCCAACACGCCTTTGGTCTTCGCCATTACGACTCTGTAGGCGTTGCCCCACGGATTCGTATTGGCACTCGCGCATAGCCTATCGAAGCAGGCCCTTTTGCTCGCCTTTATCGCACTTTTAAGCGCCGATCTTGCAGATCCGAATACTACACGGCGCTCTACCCTCTGTGCATCGGTACGTGCACGTTGCAACATCCGTCTTGCACGGAGGCACGCGCTACGGAGGTCCGCTATCGCGTCGGTCCACCAGTATACCGGTGACTTACCATTCCTAGGTTGGCGGGTCCTAGGCATGGTGGCGTCGCACGCCCGCGATAATGTGGCAACTAATTGGTCAGCACTCGGGCGGAGCCAACTGCCCCCCTCGCGCTCTCTTCTCATTGCTTCTGCAAATACCTCGGCATCGAAATGCGATGTCTTCCACCCGCGGACGGTCGGAGTATTGGCTCTACCCGTCGCCTGCCGCCTCACGTTCTGGACTACGCTATAGCAGACCGACTGGTGGTCACTATAGGTGTAGCCATCGTCTACCCTCCAGTTCACGATCAGTCCTGGGCTGGAGAACGTCACGTCGATGATCGACTCCGCACCATTTCTGCTGAATGTACACTTGGTTCCAACGTTGGCCAGATCTAGGTTGAGCTTTGCCAAAGCTTCCAACAAGATCTGACCCCTCCGGTTCGTGCGGCGGCTTCCCCACTCAACAGCCCAAGCGTTGAAGTCGCCCGCCACTACTAAGGGTGTTAGTCCCGTCAGCTCCATAGATAACAGATCGACCATCTGGGTGAACCTTTCGATAGACCAACGCGGCGGAGCATAACAACTGCAGTAGAACACTCCGTCCACCTTGGCAACCGCGTATCCTTCATTTGAGGTTGACACAACCTCCTGAACCGGGAACTTGCTGGTCGTGCATATGGCCGCCGTACTGGACTTATCTGCAACCCAATTACCGTTTCCGGGAGGAATGCAGTAGGGGTCCGATACGATTGCGATGTCCGACCGCGACTCAGACGCTGCTTGGTATAGCAGCTGCTGTGCCGCATAGCAATGGTTCAGGTTCAATTGTGTCACCCTCACGCCCGTGGTTTCGTGGCCGCCTTACCGGCTGGGCACCGTGGGCCTCCCATAAAGTGCTTGGCGTCCCGTTTTCCAGTACATACCAAGCACTTGGGAGGCTCCCCGCAGTCTTTAGCTTTATGGCCAGCACCACCACAACGCCTACATAACTGGCTCCTATCGGGCCCCTTGCAGGTCCAGGACTTGTGTCCTCCCTCGAAACACCTGAAGCAAACGTCCGGCTGCTGGAGTATGCTCAGGGGACATACTGACCAGCCAACCTTAAGTTTGGCTGTCTTCAGGGCCAGAGTTGCATCGGCCGATGCAAGCCGGAAAGTGGCCACCTGGGTCCCCGCTGGACCCTTTCTGAGGCGAATTACCTCAGTGGCTACTTCCACTCCGCACTTCTCCTTGAGGGCCTGTGCAATATCGCACCTCTTGGTGATTTCATCCAGGTTTTTGAGCTGGAGAGTCACCTCTGAGGTGAGTGCCCGAATTTGCACATCTTTCCCGAGGACCTGCTCGGCTACCGTCTTGTAGGCAGCGCCCTTGTTTTTAGCATCCTTACAGAGCTCAAGGATCATCTCGCCGGTGCGAGAACGACGGATGGTCCGCACATCCGCTCCCAGATCCTTGAGCTGGGTTTCGCCTCTCATTTTCTTCAAGACTTCGGAGTACTTGGACCCCTCCGTCTTGAGTATGAGGGCGTCGCCCCTGCTTCGCGCCTTCTTTCCCGTTTTTGGACGATTTGTCGCCTTCTCGTCGTTGCGCTTGCTGTCTTTTTGGCGCTTCCTTCCTCCCACGGTAACCCAAGGGTTTCCCGTAGCTGCCACTTCGGCAGACTTTTCGGCGGACTTGGAGGCCGTTGGTGTGCTATCTCGCGGGCTTAGCACAACCAACCGTTTCTTGCTGTTCTCGGGGGCTTCCCCCGGAGACTGCCTTGCTCTTTTTGCGGCTGACCCGGAGGCGCAAACCGCTGCAGACGTGCAGGTGTCCGTTTGGACCGACTTCGTCGCCCTTCCGGTCACCTCCGTTGCATTCTTCTCTGCAGCCACCGCTCTTGCCTTGAGCTCGGCGTGCTCCTTCTTCGCAGCATCGACGGAGGACCGAAGCATGTAGAGAGCCTGCTTCAGGTACTTCGTCGTGTTGGTGCGACTTTTCGCAAACTCGATTATGGCATCGAGCTGCTCCGACAGCGCTACTACCTTCGGTAGCGTGTCTCGCTATCTTCCGACCGCCTTTATCAACAGTGGACCAGCCACTGCGATGTCTTGCGTCGATCCGGTAGGCGTACTGCCTTTGCCGTCTTCGCAGGCGTCCTTTACTGCATCCATCTCCGCCTTTCTCGGCGGAGACCTCTGGATGCCTCCTCGTGCAAACGGGTTTTTCAACCCATCTGCGCCCAATTGTTGATCTTCATTTTTTTCCACATTCATTCTTGTTAATTGGGTCCCCCTTCCAGCCGCTATCCTTATCCATACTGGAGTGGTCGCCTATCTGGTCCCATGGTAGTCTATGCCGAAGCAGTGAGGCCATGGCTAGGGGCGGCTGCCATAGCG